>NC_069502.1:440681228-440981228 GCF_027579735.1 Bombina bombina
TTTATTTTACAGGCAACTTTGTAATTATTTTAACCAGGTACAATAGCTATTAAATAGTTAAAAACTATTTAATAGTTACCTAGTTAAAATAATAACAAAATTACCGGTAAAATAAATCCTAACCTAAGTTATAATTAAACCTAACACTACACTATCATTAAAATAATTAAATACAATATCTACAATTATCTACAATTAAACCTAACACTACACTATCAATACATTAATTAAATACAATATCTACAAATAACTACAATGAAATAAACTAACTAAAGTACAAAAAATAAAAAAGAACTAAGTTACAAAGAATAAAAAAATATTTTCAAACATAAGAAAAATCTTACAACAATTTTAAACTAATTACACCTACTCTAAGCCCCCTAATAAAATAACAAAGCCCCCCAAAATAAAAAAAATGCCCTACCCTATTCTAAATTACTAAAGTTCAAAGCTCTTTTACCTTACCAGCCCTGAACAGGGCCCTTTGCGGGGCATGCCCCAAGAAGTTCAGCTCTTTTGCCTGTAAAAAAAAACATACAATACCCCCCCCCCCAACATTACAACCCACCAGCCACATACCCCTAATCTAACCCAAACCCCCCTTAAATAAACCTAACACTAAGCCCCTGAAGATCTTCCTACCTTATCTTCACCATACCAGGTTCACCGATCGGTCCAGAAGAGCTCCTCCGATGTCCTGATCCAAGCCCAAGCGGGGGGCTGAAGATGTCCATGATCCGGTAGAAGTCTTCATCCAAGCGGGGCAGAAGAGGTCTTCCATCCGATTGAAGTCTTCATCCAAGCGGCATCTTCTATCGTCATCCATCCGGAGCGGAGCGGCAGCATCCTGAAGACCTCCGACGCGGAACATCCATCCTGGCCGACGACTGAACGACGAATGACGGTTCCTTTAAATGACGTCATCCAAGATGGCGTCCCTCGAATTCCGATTGGCTGATAGGATTCTATCAGCCAATCGGAATTAAGGTAGGAATATTCTGATTGGCTGATGGAATCAGCCAATCAGAATCAAGTTCAATCCGATTGGTTGATCCAATCAGCCAATCAGATTGAGCTCGCATTCTATTGGCTGTTCCGATCAGCCAATAGAATGCGAGCTCAATCTGATTGGCTGATTGGATCAGCCAATCGGATTGAACTTGATTCTGATTGGCTGATTCCATCAGCCAATCAGAATATTCCTACTTTAATTCCGATTGGCTGATAGAACCCTATCAGCCAATCGGAATTCGAGGGACGCCATCTTGGATGACGTCATTTAAAGGAACCGTCATTCGTCGTTCAGTCGTCGGCCAGGATGGATGTTCCGCGTCGGAGGTCTTCAGGATGCTGCCGCTCCGCTCCGGATGGATGACGATAGAAGATGCCGCTTGGATGAAGACTTCAATCGGATGGAAGACCTCTTCTGCCCCGCTTGGATGAAGACTTCTACCGGATCATGGACATCTTCAGCCCCCCGCTTGGGCTTGGATCAGGACATCGGAGGAGCTCTTCTGGACCGATAGGTGAACCTGGTATGGTGAAGATAAGGTAGGAAGATCTTCAGGGGCTTAGTGTTAGGTTTATTTAAGGGGGGTTTGGGTTAGATTAGGGGTATGTGGGTGGTGGGTTGTAATGTTGGGGGGGGGGTATTGTATGTTTTTTTTACAGGCAAAAGAGCTGAACTTCTTGGGGCATGCCCCGCAAAGGGCCCTGTTCAGGGCTGGTAAGGTAAAAGAGCTTTGAACTTTAGTAATTTAGAATAGGGTAGGGCATTTTTTATTTTGGGGGGCTTTGTTATTTTATTAGGGGGCTTAGAGTAGGTATAATTAGTTTAAAATTGTTGTAAGATTTTTCTTATGTTTGTAAATATTTTTTTATTTTTTGTAACTTAGTTCTTTTTTATTTTTTGTACTTTAGTTAGTTTATTTCATTGTAGTTATTTGTAGATATTGTATTTAATTAATGTATTGATAGTGTAGTGTTAGGTTTAATTGTAGATAATTGTAGATATTGTATTTAATTAATTTAATGATAGTGTAGTGTTAGGTTTAATTATAACTTAGGTTAGGATTTATTTTACCGGTAATTTTGTTATTATTTTAACTAGGTAACTATTAAATAGTTCTTAACTATTTAATAGATATTGTACCTGGTTAAAATAATTACAAAGTTGCCTGTAAAATAAATATTAATCCTAAAATAGCTACAATGTAATTATAATTTATATTGTAGCTATATTAGGATTTATTTTACAGGTAAGTATTTAGCTTTAAATAGGAATAATTTATTTAATAAGTGTTAATTAATTTCGTTAGATTATAATTATATTTAAGTTAGAGGGGTGTTAGTGTTAGGGTTAGACTTAGCTTTAGGGGTTAATCCATTTATTAGAATAGCGGTGAGCTCCGGTCGGCAGATTAGGGGTTAATAATTGAAGTTAGGTGTCGGCGATGTTAGGGAGGGCAGATTAGGGGTTAATACTATTTATTATAGGGTTAGTGAGGCGGATTAGGGGTTAATAACTTTATTATAGTAGCGGTGCGGTCCGCTCGGCAGATTAGGGGTTAATAAGTGTAGGCAGGTGGAGGCGACGTTGAGGGGGGCAGATTAGGGGTTAATAAATATAATATAGGGGTCGGCGGTGTTAGGGGCAGCAGATTAGGGGTACATAAGGATAACGTAGGTAGCGGCGCTTTGCGGTCGGCAGAGTAGGGGTTAATTATTGTAGGTAGCTGGCGGCGACGTTGTGGGGGACAGGTTAGGGGTTAATAAATATAATATAGGGGTCGGCTGTGTTAGGGGCAGCAGATTAGGGGTACATAAGTATAACGTAGGTGGCGGTTGGCAGATTAGGGGTTAAAAAAAATTAATCGAGTGGCGGCGATGTGGGGGGACCTCGGTTTAGGGGTACATAGGTAGTTTATGGGTGTTAGTGTACTTTAGAGTACAGTAGTTAAGAGCTTTATGAACCAGCGTTAGCCCAAAAAGCTCTTAAAGGGACATGAAACCCAAAATTTTTCTTTCATGATTTAGAAAGAGCATACAATTATAAACTTTCTAATTTATTTCTATTATCTATTTTGCTTCATTCTCTTGATATTCTTTGCTGAAAAGCATATCTAGATATGCTTAGTAGCTGCTGATTGGTTGCTGCACATAGATGCCTCCTGTGATTGGTTCACTGTGTGCATTGCTATTTCTTCATTAAAGTATATCTAAAGAATAAAGCAAATTAGGTAATAGAAATAAAATGGAATGTTGTTTAAAATTATATTCTCTACCTTAATCGTGAAAGAAAATGTTTGGGTATAGTGTCCCTTTAACTCCTGACTTTTTTCTGCGGCTGGAGTTTTGTCGTTAGATTTCTAAAGCTCACTTCAGCCACGACTCTAAATACCGGAGTTAGAAAGATCTCATTGAAAAGATAGGATACGCAATTTACGTAAGGGGATCTGCGGTATGGAAAAGTTGCGGCTGAAAAGTGAGCGTTAGACCCTTTTTTGAATTACTCCAAATACCGGCGGTAGCCTAAAACCAGCGTTAGGAGCCTCTAACGCTGGTTTTCACGGCTACCGCCAAGCTCTAAATATAGGCCTAAGATTTTAAGAACAACCTCAAGCTTTAATAAATGAACATTAAAGACATTTTTTCTCACTGAAAATGCATTTTAAATTAATAGTAACTCTAGACAAGGAGTCAGACCCCAGAGCAAGAATTTAGGGGGTAGACCAAGATTTGTAATGTTGCAAACATTGTTTTAAAAAGAAATGTCATCAGAGTGATTTGCAGCTGTTTTAAATAAACAAAACTTAGCTTGATCTATTATAATATTTATGTATTTCTATCATGTACAGATGTATTTTTTAATACTCATGTTCTGGTGTGGCCAAATAATTGAACATGTAAAAAAACTTAAAGGGTCATGAAACCCAAAAAAATTCTTTCATTATTCAGATAGAGAATACAATTTTAAACAGCTTTCTAATTTACTTCTATTATCTAATTTGTTTCATTCTTTTGGTATCATTTGCTGAATGAGCAGCAATGCAGTAATGGTTTTTAACTGAACACATGGGTGAGCCAATCACAATCAATATATATATTATGCAGCCACCAATTAACTGCTAGAACGTAGGTTTTCTGCTGCCCCTGAGCTTGCCTAGAAAAACCTTTCAGCAAAAGGATAACAAGAGAAGGAAGCTAATTAAATAATAGAAGTAAATTGGAAAGTTGTTTAAAATTGTATTTTCTATCTGACACATGAAGGAAACATGTTGGGTTTCATGTCCCTTTAAATAGGCAACAGTCACCAGACTAAACAAAAGAATAACAGATTTCACAGATGTAAATATTTACATATACAATATATATACAGTATATATATATATATATATATATATATATATATATGTATATGCAATGCAATTTTGTAAATTATTATGAATGTAATTGTTTGTTATTTTATAGACAGTGGCGTCCTTGTGTGGAACCCCACCAGTTCAGCTCCTATTAACGCCACTCTACAAGCGAATGATTCCAAAATAGTTTCAGAAATAGCCTTGACATTTGTTCTTTGTACTTGCACCAATAATGGCAGCTGTCTCTATGATCAGACAACAAATGTAGAAAACAACACAAACTTTAAGGTAAGAAGATTCAATAAATGCTTAATATTTCCATTGTTTTAAAGGTACATTAACCTCAAGAGTAAATCTTCCTATGAATTGAAAGAACATAAACCCTAAAGTTTTCTTTCATGATTCAGATAGAGCATGCAATTATAAACAACTTTCTGATTTCCTTATGTTATCAAATTGTCTTTGTACTCATGGTATCTTTTGTTGAAAAGCAGGTGCATAAACTCAGTGGAGTGCATGTATCTGGAGCAATGTATGGCAGCAGTTTTGCAAGAATGTTATACATATGCAGCACTATTTCCTACCATGTGGTGCTCCAGACACTTACCTAGATATCTCTTCAACAAAGAATACCATAAAAAATATGCATGTTGGATGATTCGCCAAACAACTCACATAATAGACTTAATGGGGGATATCTATCAAGCCTTCAACTTCATTACATTCGCCGGCATCAATATACTCGCCTAATATTGCGGCCACGGATCTCAATACGATCTCCATATTTCTAAAAAAAGCCAGCAAAAAGACGCGCACCAAGTACGGGGCAATGAGCATCTGACTGTTGTTAACTAACAGTCATCAATCTCGCATCTATTTGCCTTTTTACCAACTTTATTTATACCCTGTCACTAAACGCCGCAACTATACACTATCCTGCTGCTCCCGGACCCCGCCGCAACCTAAATAAAGTTATTAACCCCTATCCTGCAGCTCCCAGACCCCGCCGCAACCTAAATAAAAATATTAACCCCTATCCCGCTGGTCCCCGACATCGCCGCCTCCTACATAATGTTATTAACCCCTAATCTGCTGCCCCTGATATCGCCGCCACCTACATAATGTTATTAACCCCTAATCTGCCGCCCCCGACATTGCAGCCACCTACATAATGTTATTAACTCCTATCCCGCCGCTCCCGGACCCAGCCGCCACTAAATAAACGTATTAACCCCTAAACCTCTGGCCTCCCACATCACTACCACTAACTAAACCTATTAACCCCTAAACCGCCAGTCCCCCACATTGCCACATTAAGCTATTAACCCCTAAACAACCCGCTAACTTTAAATTAAAATGACAACATCCCTATCTTAAAATAAATTTAACCTGTAGAATTAAAATAAACTAATTTTAAACTATTAATTAACCTAAACGTAGAAAGAAGGAGGAGGCGTGACTACAGGTGATCCAGCAAGGATCGCTTCTCAGTCACCGGTCTTTTATCACAGGAACAAACAAGCTTCAACGAAGTAACTCAATAAGAGTATATGGTGATCGAAAGGTGCAGGCACATAAAGAAAGGACCAAGCAATCCCAATGTAAGTAACGAAAAAGAAAAGCCAGCACTTTTAATATCTGCAAAAAATGGATGTTTAATCCAGCTGGTACATGACGATACACAAACACACAGTGCAGTGGAGGAGATAGGGGGCATGTCCTTACGCGTTTCGTGCCGTGCGGTACTTAGTCATAGGATGACAGGTGAGTATGCAACACAAGAATATATACCTCTGCACCCCAATCACGATTGAGAACACGTATCTGGGAGTGGTGAAGCACATATACTGACAAAATGTTAAAAGAGAAAACCAATCAAAAGGATTTTATCTAGACCGGAATGTGTTAAAAAGAGAAAGAGAAAAGAAAACATAATACAAACAGTAACAAAGTAGCAATATAAAGGGGCAAATCTGCCACAATTATTTCAGTGGATGATATGGTTGGAAATACATTATACAGGGACCTAGGAATAATATTCTCACAAATGATAGCAGCCTGATGATGTAGATATGACCCCTACATAAAAATAACTGTATCTAATATTAACACATCCTGTTAAATGTTAATTGTTAAAACATGTAAGCAAAAAGCATAGCCACAACACATGCAATATGTAATCATTTACAGGTCATATAGGAGCCCTTTTGTGTGTCTATCTTATAGGAGTCTCAAGGCTATTAATTCTATATGTTATTCTAATGGATTATTTGATGTTAAACACTATCGGCTAGAATTAGAGTTTTGCGGCCAAAGGGGTGCGTTAGCTACGCGTGTTTTTTCCCCCCCCGCACCTTTTAAATAACGCTGGTATTTAGAGTTCTCTGAAGGGCTGCGTTAGGCTCCAAAAAGGGAGCGTAGAGCATAATTTACCGCCACTTCAACTCTCAATACCAGCGTTGCTTACGGTAGCGGCCAGCTTGAAAAACGTGCTTGTGCACAATTCCCCCATAGGAAACAATGTGGCAGTTTGAGCTGAAAAAAACCCTAAGACCTGCAAAAAAGCAGCGTTCAGCTCCTAACGCAGCCCCATTGTTTCCTATGGGGAAACACTTTCTAAGTCTGCACCTAACACCCTAACATGTACCCCGAGTCTAAACACCCCTAACCTTACACTTATTAACCTCTAATCTGCCGCCCCCGCTATCGCTGACCCCTGCATATTATTATTAACCCCTAATCTGCCGCTCCGGACACCGCCGCAACCTACATTATCCCTATGAACCCCTAATCTGCTGCCCCCAACGTCACCGACACCTACATAATATTTATTAACCCCTAATCTGCCCCCCAACGTCGCTGCTACCTTACCTACACTTATTAACCCCTAATCTTCCGACCGGACCTCGCCGCCACTATAATAAATGCATTAACCCCTAAACCACCTCACTCCCGCCTCGCAAACCCTATAATAAATTTTATTAACCCCTAATCTGCCCTCACTAACATCAGCGACACCTAACTTCAAGTATTAACCCCTAATCTGCCGACCGGACCTCACCGCTACTATAATAAATGTATTAACCCCTAAACCTAAGTCTAACCCTAACCCTAACACCCCCCTAAGTTAAATATAATTTTAATCTAACTAAATAAATTAATTCTTATTAAATAAATTAATCCTATTTAAAGCTAAATACTTACCTGTAAAATAAACCCTAATATAGCTACAATATAACGAATAATTATATTGTAGCTATTTTAGGATTTATATTTATTTTACAGGCAACTTTGTATTTATTTTAACTAGGTACAATAGCTATTAAATAGTTATTAACTATTTAATAGCTACCTAGTTAAAATAATTACAAAATTACCTGTAAAATAAATCCTAACCTAAGTTACAATTAAACCTAACACAACACTATCAATAAATTAATTAAATAAACTACCTACAATTACCTACAATTAAATCAACTAAACTAAATTACAAAAAACAAACAAACACTAAATTACAAAAAATAAAAAAAGATTACAAGAATTTTAAACTAATTACACCTACTCTAAGCCCCCTAAAAAATAACAAAGCCCCCCAAAATAAAAAAAAAATGCCCTACCCTATTCTAAAATAAAAAGTTAACAGCTCTATTACCTTACCAGCCCTTAAAAGGGCCTTTGGCGGGGCATGCCCCAAAGAAATCAGCTCTTTTGCCTCAAAAAAAAGCAATACAATACCCCCCCAACATTACAACCCACCACCCACATACCCCTAATCTAACCCACCCAAACCCCCCTTAAAAAACCTAACACTAAGCCCCTGAAGATCTCCCTACCTTGTATTCACCCAGTCGGGTATCACCGATCCGTCCAGAAGAGTGTCCGAAGTCTTCATCCTATCCGGCAAGAAGAGGTCCAGAAGAGGGTCCGAAGTCTTCATCCTATCCAGCAAGAAGAGGTCCTCCAGAGGGTCCAAAGTCTTCATCCAGGCGGCATCTTCTATCTTCTTCCATCCGGAGCGGGTCCATCTTGAAGCAGCCGACGCGGAGCCATCCTTCCTCACCGACGGACTGACGAATGAAGGTTCCTTTAAATGACGTCAGCCAAGATGGTGTCCCTCGAATTCCGATTGGCTGATAGGATTCTATCAGCCAATCGGAATTAAGGTAGGCAAAATCTGATTGGCTGATTGAATCAGCCAATCAGATTCAAGTTCAATCCGATTGGCTGATTGGATCAGCCAATCAGATTGAGCTCGCATTCTATTGGCTGTTCAGATCAGCCAATAGAATGCGAGCTCAATCTGATTGGCTGATTGGATCTTGGATGACGTCATTTAAAGGAACCTTCATTCGGACTTAGGACGTCAGTGAGGAAGGATGGCTCCGCGTCGGCTGCTTCAAGATGGATCTGCTCCGCCCCGGATGAAAGAAGATAGAAGATGCCGCCTGGATGAAGACTTTGGACCCTCTGGAGGACCTCTTCTTGCCGGATAGGATGAAGACTTCGGACCGTCTTCTGGACGGATCGGTGATATCCGGCTGGGTGAATACAAGGTAGGGAGATCTTAAGGGGCTTAGTGTTAGGTTTTTTAAGGGGTATGTGGGTGGTGGGTTGTAATGTTGGGGGGGTATTGTATTGTTTTTTTTCAGGCAAAAGAGCTGATTTCTTTGGGGCATGCCCCGCAAAAGGCCCTTTTAAGGGCTGGTAAGGTAATAGAGCTGTTAACTTTTTATTTTAGAATAGGGTAGGGCATTTTTTTATTTTGGGGGGCTTTGTTATTTTTTTAGGGGGCTTAGAGTAGGTGTAATTAGTTTAAAATTCTTGTAATCTTTTTTTATTTTTTGTAATTTAGTGTTTGTTTGTTTTTGTAATTTAGTGTTTGTTTTTTTTGTAATTTAGTTTAGTTGATTTAATTGTAGGTAATTGTAGGTAGTCTATTTAATTAATTTATTGATAGTGTAGTGTTAGGTTTAATTGTAACTTAGGTTAGGATTTATTTTACAGGTAATTTTGAAATTATTTTAACTAGGTAGCTATTAAATAGTTAATAACTATTTAATAGCTATTGTACCTAGTTAAAATAAATACAAAGTTGCCTGTAAAATAAATATAAATCCTATAAATAGCTACAATGTAATTATTAGTTATATTGTAGCTATATTAGGGTTTATTTCACAGGTAAGTATTTAGCTTTAAATAGGATTAATTTATTTAATAAGAAATAATTTATTTTGTTAGATTTAAATTATATTTAATTTAGGGGGTTGTTAGGGTTAGGGTTAGACTTAGCATTAGGGGGGTTAATACATTTATTAGAGTAGCGGTGAGGTCCGGTCGGCAGATTAGGGGTTAATACTTGAAGTTAGGTGGCGGCGATGTTAGGGAGGGCAGATTAGGGGTTAATAAAATGTATTATAGGGTTTGTGAGGCGGGAGTGCAGCGGTTTAGGGGTTAATATATTTATTATAGTGGCAGCAAGGTCCGGTCAGCAGATTAGGGGTTAATAAGTGTAGGTAGGTAGCAGCGACATTGGGGGGGCAGATTAGGGGTTAATAAATATTATGTAGGTGTCGGTGTTAGGGGCAGCAGATAAGGGGTACACAGGGATAATGTAGGTGGCGGCGGTGTGCGGTCGGCAGATTAGGGGTTAAAAAAATTTATTAGAGTGGCAGCGATGTGGGGGGACCTCGGTTTAGGGGTACTTTAGAGCACAGTAGTTAAGAGCTTTATGAACCAGCGTTAGCCCAGAAATCTATTAAACTGGTGATGCGCAAGTAGTGGAGTTCTTCATATAGTCCTGTGCTATACTATAAATAATAATGTTTATTTCAGCCCTAAAAAGTTAATTTTGATTTTGCTCGATTGTAACACTTAAATCAGCCAGGCTAGGAGTAAGGCAGTAGCCGAAACCGGTCAGCCTATTTTCTTAATTTGATATTTGTTTTTTTCTGTATTTTACCCCTGGGTGAGGACACCCTATATAATAACCAATAAAGTATTGATTTTACCCTTAAGCATGGTGCTCCTGCGAAACTTCATTTCCGTTCTTAAAAAGTTTCAGTCAATGTTAAATTTTTTTTAACAATTCACATATTTAGCCATCCACTTGTAATACCAGAATGTGCGTAATCCTTTGCTGAAGATTACACAAAAAATAAAACTCACCCTGCACTATAGATAAAGCTCCATTTTTAATATAGCCTGAAATATTTGATTAACTAATAATATTGCTTTATATTTTAAATATTTATTTTGCCTGCTTTTGCTGTGCAAGATTTAGGGGCATATTTATCAAGCTCGCTGGAAACAGAAGTCATGAAGCAGCGGTCTAAAGACAGCTGCTCCATAACTTGTCCGCCTGCTCTGAGGCCTCGGACAGAAATCAACCCTTCCCCCTGCTAGCGGCCAATTGGCTGTGAATCTGCAGGGGGCGGCATTGCACAAGAACTGCTGGTGCAATGATAAATGCGGACAGCATATGCTGTTGGCATTTATCAATGTGCTGCAGACATGATACGCTACTTCATATCATGTCCGCTCGCACATTGATAAATATGCCCCCTAGTGTGTTTGTTCCACTTCCTCCCAAATAGGCTCAACTGCCTCTATCATAGTTAGAGGGACATTGTCGACTAAAATGTTCTCCACTTGAATCTGTTCCCATTCTTCAATTTAACCTGCTGGGGTGTATTTAATTGTTTTCAAACAGATGCTTTACCTTTATTTGTTATTTGAAATATCTAATTTTGCCTGTTGTATCCCCATCTACACTGAAAATATAAGTAATAAACATTTTCTTTGTAGAAAGCTTTGTAAATGAAGACAATAACATGGGGTATGAGGGGGAGAGAGATTTTGTATGTTAAATAGCTGCTTGTGTTTATTCAAGCCTTCAACCATAATAAGCATTTTAATACCTAACATAAACTTGCAGGCTCAGCCCCGTGTTATGGGCCTGCCCTATGTGATGGTTGTAATGAGAAAAACAACTATATCAAATACATAAATAAATGTGAAGGAACAATGTTTCATATATTTAATACTCTGCAGTAGGTATAACAACTTATTTAGAACACATTAAGGGGAAACACATTTTATAGTACAGTGTCCCTTTAAGTATCTGGACATTTACCTGTGCCTTCAACACTTCAAGCTCATTTACATATGTCCCTAAATGGCCACAGCACACACAGCACATGGCTAGGAGCATGGCTTTTCAACGGAAGTTTATCTTAGTTGTTTTTTTTGTTTGCAAAACCTTATAAATTGTGCTAACAAAATGAGAATATTAAATAACTTTGAAACATTTATTTTGCAATGTAGTGCTTAACTGATAATATATATCATGGTTGAAATGTCCCTTTAATATTAATTGCAGTCTAAGATTTATCTGAAGAGGGATTCTCTATTGAAACTACTTATATATTGTTACTGCACAAGACATAACACCAGTTTTATTGTGAGATGGAAAATGAATTTATTTCTTAACTTTTTTGGTAGCTTGCTGGATGTAATTGTTCGGCTGCATGGACAGGATTATACTGTGAAGAAGATTACGATGGATGCTTGGAAAATAAGTGCTATAGTAATGGCACCTGTAATGACAAAAAAGCTCCTGCAGAAGGATTCTCATGTGGGCCATGTCCAGATGGAATGACTGGAGATGGAATGGACTGCTCTGGTAAGAACCACGTCCCTTCATATCTCTCAGATCATAGATCAAAGATTATGTTAGGTTCTCTTCAGATAATATTTATTTTTCTTTAACCCCTTAACGACCACAATGTACCCTTTAAGTCACTGGCCATTAAGGGTTTTGCAAGTCATAGTACTGCGGGTCTCTCCGTGAGTGGCAGAACCGCACTATTATGACCTCCCTAACTGCATCCAGAATAGCACATTCTCACTGGTGTCTGAGAGACCGCACTATCAAAAAAGAAATCCCCATTCAAGGACCAGTCATTAAGAGGTTAACTTAGTTCTTTGCTCCAATTAAAAAAAGGGCATTTCAAAATAGGTTTCAGTTTTTGGCTTCTTTGAAAAACTCCTGTCCTGAAAAAATAAATAATGTTTTCTTGGCAAACTTACAGAGATGTGCTCCTCTCCTACAACAAAGTAGCTGTCTTTATCAGCAAGTGAGGATTAGTAGGAAGTACAAAACCAAAAATAAAGTACAAGTTTCAATTTAAATTTAAATAGCGTTTACTTAACAATTTTCAGGTAAAAAAAAAAAAAGTTTGTAAAGTTATGGTGAAAATGAAGTGATAAAATGCACATAGAAAGATCCATTAGATATGGCAGCTAAAATCTCCCTTACTGTTGATGCCTTACAAATCCCACTGGCCCATACTCTGCTAACAAACATGTCCATATCACTTAATAAATCCTGCAGAAACTACATGTGAATTATCTTTAAAGCCTGCTCATTTCTAATTCTACAAAGCTCAAGACATCAGTTAACTATCTAATCATCCACCACACTGACTGCTGCAACCTCTTTCCACACTTAATTCTGTTTCCTGTTTTAAAATCATCTGCCAAAGTCATCAGCATTGTCCATTATTTTCAGATGAGTTGCCCTTCCCCTCTCAGCACAGGCTTTCCATATTAACAAAAATACAGTTTAAAATCCTCAACCTAATCTAGAAACCCTTAGCAACCCATCTCCCTCGTATATCCCTACTCTGGTCTGTAAACACAAATATACTCACCCATAGGGGCCTATTTATCAAGCCGTCAACCGCAAATACGCTGGAATTCCGCCACGTAATTGTGGAGAGCTTGATTCGCCTTATTTATCAAAGGCTACAGACCAGCAAAAGTAGAATTTTGTGACGTAACATACGATCCGCCGGTCTCAGTCCGACACAGATCGATGCTTACGTCACTACAGATGTTCCGAATGCAAATTCAGCACTATCTGACTACTTTTGCTAGTTATCAAAAATCTACCAGATACGCTTGCCACTATTCCGGCCCAGCGTACCTGGTTTTCAATCCGCCGCCCTGGAGGCGCCGGATGCCATAGGAATCAATGGGAGTCTGAAAGCAGTGAAAGCTTATGTTCGCTGCTGCCCGATATTCCATTGATTCCTATGGTATAATAAAAGTAACGTTTACACCTAACACCCTAACATGTACCCCGAGTCTAAACACTCCTAATCTGCCACCCCCTACAACGCCGCCAACTACATTATGCTTATTAACCCCTAATCTTCCGCCCCTACACCGCCGCCACCTACATTATACTTATTAACCCCTAATCTGCCCCCCGACACCGCCGTCACCTAAATAAAAGTTATTAACCCTAATCTGCCGCTCCTGGAGCCCACTGCAACTAAATAAAGTTATTAACCCCTAAACCCCTGACCTCCCACATCACTACCACTTACTAAACCTATTAACCCCTAAACCGCCAGCCCCCCACATCGCCATAAACTAAATGAAACTATTAACCCCTAAACCTAACAACCCACTAACCTTACATGAAATATTAACTCATCCCTATCTTATAATAAATTTAAACTTAACTATAGATTTAAATTAAACTATATTAAACTACTAATTAACCTACCCTAAATATTATACTAAAATTACATTAAACTATATTAAACTAAGAATTAATCTACCCTAACTGTTATACTAAAATTACATTAAACTATATTAAACTAATAATTAATCTACCCTAACTGTTATACTAAAATTATATTAAACTATTAATTAATCTACCCTAACTGTTATACTAAAATTATATTAAACTATATTAAACTAATTAATTTAATCTACCCTAACTATTATAATAAAATTACATAAAACTACAAATTAAACACCTAACCCTACTCAAATAATTTAAATCTACACTAAAAAATCACAAAGTTACAAAAAAACTAACAACTAATTTGCAAAAAATAACAAACACTAAATTACACAAAAAAATAAACACTAAGTTACAAAAAATAAATTATCAAAGCTTTAAACTAATTACACCTAATCTAATGGCCCTATGAAAATAAAAATCCCCCCCAAAATAAAAAAAACCCTAGCCTACAATAAACTACAAATAGCCCTTAAAAGGGCCTTTTGCGGGGCATTGCCCCAAAGTAATCAGCTCTTTTACATGTAAATAAAAAATACAAATACCCCCCCAACAGTAAAACCCACCACCCACGCAACCAACCCCCCAAATAAAAAGCTAGCTAAAAAACCTAAGCTCCCCATTGCCCTGAAAAGGGCATTTGGATGGGCTTTGCCCTTAAAAGGGCATTTAGCTCTATTGCAGCCCAAGTCCTTATCTAAAACTAAAACCCACCCAATAAACCCTTAAAAAATCCTAACACTAACTCCAGAAGATTTACTTACAGTTTTGAAGATCCGACATCCATCCTCCAAGAAGCCAGGAGAAGTCCTCAACGAAGTGGCCGAAGTCTTCATCCAAGCCTGCAGAAGTCTTCACCCAGACGGCATCTTCTATCTTCATCCATCCGGTGCGTAGCGCCTCCATCTTCAAGACATCCGACGCGGGGCATCCTCTTCTTTCCGATGACTACCGACAAATGAAGGTTCCTTTAAATGACGTCATCGAAGATGGCGTCCCTTAAATTCCGATTGGCTGATAGAATTCTATCAGCCAATCGGAATTAAGGTTAAAAAAATCCTATTGGCTGTTGCAATCAGCCAATAGGATTTAACTTTCATCCTATTGGCTGATCCAATCAGCCAATAGGATTGAGCTCGCATTCTATTGGCTGATTGGATCAGCCAATAGAATGAAAGCTCAATCCTATTGGCTGATTGTAACAGCAATATGATTTTTTCAACCTTAATTCCGATTGGCTGCTAGAATTCTATCAGCCAATCGGAATCTAAGGGTCACCATATTGGATGACGTCATTTAAAGGAACCTTCATTCGTCAGTAGTCGTCGGAAAGAAGAGGATGCTCCGTGTCGGATGTCTTGAAGATGGAGCCGCTCCGCGCCGGATGGATGAAGATAGAAGATGCCGTCTGGATGAAGACTTCTGCGGGCTTGGATGAAGACTTCGGCCACTTCGTTGAGGACTTCTACCGGCTACTTGGAGGATGGATGTCGGATCTTCAAAACTGTAAGTAAATCTTCTGGGATTAGTGTTAGGATTTTTTAAGGGTGTATTGGGTGGGTTTTAGTTTTAGATTTGGACTTGGGCTGCAATAGAGCTAAATGCCCTTTTAAGGGCAATGCCCATCCAAATGCCCTTTTCAGGGCAATGGGGAGCATAGGTTTTTTTTAGATTAGTTTTTTGTGTGGGTGGTGGGTTTTACTGTTGGGGGGGTATTTGTATTTTTTATTTACAGGTAAAAGAGCTGATTACTTTGGGGCAATGCCCCGCAAAAGGCCCTTTTAAGGGCTATTTGTAGTTTATTGTAGGCTAGGGTTTTTTTATTTTGGGGGGGCTTTTTAATTTTCATAGGGCCCTTAGATTACGTGTAATTAGTTTAAAGCTTTGATAATTTCTTTTTTATTTTTTGTAACTTAGTGTTTATTTTTTTGTGTACCTTAGGCCTAGATTTAGAGTTTGGCGGTAGCCGTGAAAACCAGCGTTAGAGGCTCCTAACGCTGGTTTTAGGCTACCGCCGGTATTTGGAGTCAGTGATTAAAGGGTCTAACGCTTACTTTTCAGCCGCGACTTTTCCATACCGCAGATCCCCTTACGTCAATTGCGTATCCTATCTTTTCAATGGGATCTTCCTAACTCCGGTATTTAGAGTCGTGTCTGAAGTGAGCGTTAGAAATCTAACGACCAAACTCCAGCCGCAGAAAAAAGTCAGTAGTTAAGAGCTTTCTGGGCTAACGCCGGTTCATAAAGCTCTTAACTACTGTGCTCTAAAGTACACTAACACCCATAAACTACCTATGTACCCCTAAACTGAGGTCCCCCCACATCGCCACCACTCGATTAAATATTTTTAACCCCTAATCTGCCGACCGCCACCTACGTTATACTTATGTACCCCTAATCTGCTGCCCCTAACACCGACGACCCCTGTATGATATTTATTAACCCCTAACCTGCCCCCCACAACGTCGCCGCCAGCTACCTACAATAATTAACCCCTAATCTGCCGACCGCAAAGCGCCGCCACCTACATTATAGCTATGTATATAATGTTTGAAGTTAGGTGTCGGCGATGTTAGGGAGGGCAGATTAGGGGTTAATACTATTTATTATAGGGTTAGTGAGGCGGATTGGGGGTTAATAACTTTATTATAATAGCGGTGTAGTCCGGTCGGCAGATTAGGGGTTAATAAGTGTAGGCAGGTGGAGGCGACGTTGTGGGGGGCAGATTAGGGGTTAATAAATATAATATAGGGGTCGGCGGTGTTAGGGGCAGCAGATTAGGGGTACATAGGGATAATGTAAGTAGCGGCGGTTTACGGAGCGGCAGATTAGGGGTTAATAATAATATGCAGGGGTCAGCGATAGCGGGGGCGGCAGAATAGGGGTTAATAAGTGTAAGGTTAGGGGTGTTTAGACTCGGGGTACATGTTAGGGTGTTAGGTGCAGACGTAGGAAGTGTTTCCCCATAGCAAACAATGGGGCTGCGTTAGGAGCTGAACGCGGCTTTTTTGCAGGTGTTAGGTTTTTTCAGCTCAAACAGCCCCATTGTTTCCTATGGGGGAATCGTGCACGAGCACGTTTTTGAGGCTGGCCGCGTCCGTAAGCAACTCTGGTATCGAGAGTTGCAGTGGCGTTAAATATGCCTGTACGCTCCCTTTTTGGAGCCTAACGCAGCCATTCTGTGGACTCTCAATACCAGAGTTATTTTAAAGGTGCGGCCAGAAAAAAGCTAGCGTTAGCTACGTGGGTCGTTACCGACAAAACTCTAAATCTAGGCGTTAGTGTTTGTTATTTTTTTGTAACTTAGTTACAGCTAGATTTAGAGTTCTGTGGCCAAAGGGGTGCATTAGCTACGCGTGCTCTCCCCCCCCCCCCGCACCTTTTAAATATCGCTGGTATTTAGAGTTCACAGAATGGCTGCGTTAGGCTCCAAAAAGGGAGCGTATAGCATAATTTACCGACACTGCAACTCTAAATACCAGCGGTGCTTATAGACGCGGCCAGCTTAAAAAACGTGCTTGTGCACGATTCCCCCATAGGAAACAATGGGGCCGTTTGATCTGAAAAAAACCCTAACACCTGCAAAAAAGCAGCGTTCAGCTCCTAACGTAGCCCCATTGTTTCCTATGGGGAAACACTTCCTATGTCTGCACCTAACACCCTAACATGTACCCCGAGTCTAAACACCCCTAACCTTACAATTATTAACCCCTAATCTGCCGCCCTCGCTATTGCTGACACCTGCATATTTTTTTAACCCCTAATCTGCCGCTCCGTACACCGCCGCAACCTACATTATACCTATGTACCCCTAATCTGCTGCCCCTAACACCGCTGACCCCTATATTATATTTATTAACCACTAATCTGCCCCCCACAACGTCGCCGCCAGCTACCTACAATAATTAACCCCTAATCTGCCGACCGGACCTCACCGCTACTATAATAAAGTTATTAACCCCTAATCCGCCTCACTCCCGCCTCAATAACCCTATAATAAATAGTATTAACCCTTAATCTGCCCTCCCTAACATAGCCGAAACCTAACTTCAATTATTAACCCCTAATCTGCCGACCGGACCTCACCGCTACTCTAATAAATGTATTAACCCCTAAAGCTAAGTCTAACCCTAACACTTACACCCTCCTAAGTTAAATATAATTTTTATCTAACGAAATAAATTAACTCTTATTAAAAAAATTAATCCTATTTAAAGCTAAATACTTACCTGTAAAATAAACCCTAATATAGCTACAATATAACGAATAATTATATTGTAGCTATTTTAGGATTAATATTTATTTTACAGGCAACTTTGTAATTATTTTAACCAGGTACAATAGCTATTAAATAGTTAATAACTATTTAATAGCTACCTAAATAATTACAAAATTACCTGTAAAATAAACCCTAACCTAAGTTACAATTACACCTAACACTACACTATCAATAAATTAATTAAATAAAATACCTACAATTATCTACAATTAAACCTAACACTACACTATCAATAAATTAATTAAATAAAATACCTACAAATAAATACAAATAAATAAACTAACTAAAGTACAAAAAATAAAAAAAGATCTAAGTTACAAAAAATAAAAAAATAATTTACAAACATAATAAAAATATTACAACAATTTTAAACTAATTACACCTACTCTAAGCCCCCTAATAAAATAACAAAGCCCCCCAAAATAAAAAAATGCCCTACCCTATTCTAAAATTAAAATTGAAAAGCTCTTTTACCTTACCAGCCCTTAAAAGGGCCTATTGCGGGGCATGCCCCAAAGAAAACAGCTCTTTTGCCTGTAAAAATAAACACAATACCCCCCCCAACATTACAACCCACCACCCACATACCCCTAATGTAACCCAAACCCCCCTTAAATAAACCTAACACTAAACCCCTGAAGATCTTCCTACCTTATCTTCACCACGCCGGGTATCACCGATCGGTCCTCCAGAGGCTCCCGAAGTCTTCATCCTATCCGTCAAGCAGAAGTCCAGAAGAGGCTCCAAAGTATTCATTCTATCCGGGCAGAAGAGGAGATCCGGACCGGCAAACATCTTCATCCAAGCGGCATCTTCTATCTTCATCCATCCAACGACGAGCGGCTCCATCTTCAAGACCTCCGGCACGGATCCATCCTCTTCTTCCGATGTCCTAACACCGAATGAAGGCTCCTTTAAGGGACGTCATCCAAGACTTCGGGAGCCTCTGGAGGACCGATCGGTGATACCCGGCGTGGTGAAGATAAGGTAGGAAGATCTTCAGGGGCTTAGTGTTAGGTTTATTTAAGGGGGGTTTGGGTTAGATTAGTGGTATGTGGGTGGTGGGTTGTAATGTTGGGGGGAGGTATTGTGTTTATTTTTACAGGCAAAAGAGCTGATTTCTTTGGGGCATGCCCCGCAATAGGCCCTTTTAAGGGCTGGTAAGGTAAAAGAGCTTTTCAATTTTAATTTTAGAATAGGGTAGGGCATTTTTTATTTTGGGGGGCTTTGTTATTTTATTAGGGGGCTTAGAGTAGGTGTAATTAGTTTAAAATTGTTGTAATATTTTATTATGTTTGTAAATTATTTTTTTATTTTTTGTAACTTAGTTCTTTGTTTATTTTTTGTACTTTAGTTAATTTATTTATTTGTATTTATTTTTAAGTATTTTATTTAATTAATTTATTGATAGTGTAGTGTTAGGTTCAATTGTAGATAATTGTAGGTATTTTATTTAATTAATTTATTGATAGTGTAGTGTTAGGTTTAATTGTAACTTAGGTTAGGATTTCTTTTACAGGTAATTTTGTAATTATTTTAACTAGGTAGCTATTAAATAGTTATTAACTATTTAATAGCTATCGTACCTAGTTAAAATAAATACATAGTTGCCTGTAAAATAAATATAAACCCTAAAATAGCTACAATGTAATTATTCGTTATATTGTAGCTATATTAGGGTTTATTTTACAGGTAAGTATTTAGCTTTAAATAGGAATAATTTATTTAATAAGAGTTAATTTATTTCGTAAGATAAAAATTATATTTAACTTAGGGGGGTGTTAGTGTTAGGGTTAGACTTAGCTTTAGGGGTTAATACATTTAATAGAGTAGCGGCGAGGTCCGGTCGGCAGATTAGGGGTTAATACTTGAAGTTAGGTGTCGGTGATGTTAGGGAGGGCAGATTAGGGGTTAATACTATTTATTATAGGGTTATTGAGGCGGGAGTGAGGCGGATTAGGGGTTAATAACTTTATTATAGTAGCGGTGAGGCAGATTAGGGGTTAATTATTGTAGGTAGGTGGCGGCGACGTTTTGGGGGGCAGATTAGGGGTTAATAAATATAATATAGGGGTCGGCGGTGTTAGGGGCAGCAGATTAGAGGTACATAGGGATAACGTAGGTTGCGGCGGTGTGCGGTCGGCAGATTATTGGTTAAAACATTTTATTAGAGTGGCGGCGATGTGGGGGGGGCCTCGGTTTAGGGGTACATAGGTAGTTTATGGGTGTTAGTGTACTGTAGAGCACAGTAGTTAAGAGCTTTATGAACCGGCGTTAGCCCAGAAAGCTCTTAACTCCTGGCTTTTTTCTGCGGCTGGAGTTTTGTCGTTAGATTTCTAACGCTCACTTCAGCCAAGACTCTAAATACCGGCGTTAGAAAGATCCCATTGAAAAGATAGGATACGCAATTGGCGTAGGGGGATCTGCGGTGTGGAAAAGTCGCGGCTGGAAAGTGAGCGTTAGACCCTTTCCTGACTGACTCTAAATACCAGCGGGCGGCCAAAACCAGCGTTAGGAGCCTCTAACGCTGGTTTTGACGGCTAACGCAGAACTCTAAATCTAGGCATTAGTTTTTTGTAACTGTGTAATTTTTTTGTGTAGATTTAAATTATTTGAGTAGGGTTAGGTGTTTAAATATATAATATAGTTAATTTAATTTGTAGTTTTATGTAATTTTAGTATAAAAGTTAGGTTAGATTAATTTTTGCGGTGGGCTCAGGGAGCGGCAGGATAGGGGTTAATAACTTTATGTAGGCGGCGGCGGTGTAGGGGGCGGCAATTTAGGGGTTAATAAGTATAATGTAGGTGGCGGTGGGCTCTGGGAGTGGAGGAATAGGGGTTAATAAGTTTATTAGAGTGGCGGTGGGCTCCGGGAGCGGCGGTTTAGGGGTTAATAACTTTATTTAGTTGCAGCGGGGCCCGGGAGCGGCGGGATAGGGGTTAGTATAGTGTGAGTGTTTAGTGACAGTATACAAATAAAGCTGGGAAAAAGCCGAAGAGCAGCGAGATCGATGACTGTTAACAACAGTCCGCTGTTCATCGCCCTGTACTTGGTGCGCGGCTTTTTGACAGCTTTTTTGTTAAATATGGAGAACGTATTCAGGTCCGTGGCAGCGAAGTTAGGCGATGTCAGGCGAGCGTATTGGTGCCGGAGAATGCAGCACAGTTGACGGCTTGATAAGTAGGCCTCAATGTCTATGGTCATTTCAAACCTACATGCCAGTCTACAAGACTTTACTGTTCTTAACCCTTTAAAATAATTATCACATCACCTAAATTTATAATCATTTTCTTCATCATATTAACAATCAGAATATCATTATCCAACAACATACTGATTTATATTTTGCTTTGTGCACATGATGTATTTGCTGTAGCCTTGTACCTTCGCCTTTTGAATATATTTAAACTTTATATTGGGTTGCCATATTGCTGCTCTTAGGGACGACACTTATAAAAAATACATATGTCAGGGGCTGTTTAAAGAAATGTTTGAATACCGTTCTATTATAAGAACCCTGACACATGTATGTTTCATATGTGTCTGTCCTTAAAGTGGCAATATGGCAACCCTAACTTTATACATAATGCATAATTATAATAACAATAATACTTATCATGGGTGGGGAAATATAACTATAGTTGCCAGTGTAAGTAAAATATTATTTGGTCATTCAAGAAATATAAGAAAAAGCCTTACTTCTTACTCGTCTTCTGCAATTTCTAAATAACCATAGGCTTAGTGGACAAGCTGAAAATATCCAACCCTTAAAATAATAATATTGATAATAAACGCTGCAAAACCATAAAAGTCAAGCCGTGCTGCTAACTAAATAGGTTTCTTGGGATGTGGTATGATATATAGGTGTATGTATGTCTGTATGTGTGTGTGTTTGTGAGCTTGTGCGTGTGTGTGCTCGAGTGTGTCTGTGTGTATATGAGTGTGTGTGGGCTTGAGTGTGTATGTGTGAGCATATGTGTGTGTGTGTGCTTGAGTGTGTTTGTGTGTATATGAGTGTGTGTATGTGTATTTGTGAGCATGTGCGTGTGTGTGCTTGAGTGTGTCTGTGAGTATATGAGTGTGTGTGTGCATGTATGTGTGTGTAGTTGTGAGCATATGCATGTGTGTGCTTGAGTGTGTTTGAGCGTATATGAGTGTGTGTATGTGTATTTGTGAGCATGTGCGTGTGTGTGCTCAAGTGTGTCTGTGTGTATATGAGTGTGTGTGCTTGAGTGTGAGTGTATGTATGTGTGTGTATTTGTGATCATGTGCGTGTGTGTGCTTGAAAGTGTCTGTGTGTATATGAGTGTGCGTGTGCTTGAGTGTGTGTATTTGTGAGCATGTGTGTATTTGTGAGCATGTGTGTGTGTATTTGTGAGCATGTGTGTATTTGTGAGCATGTGTGTGTGTGTGTGTGTGTGTGTGCTTAAGTGTGCCTGTGTTTATATGAGTGTGTGTGTGTGTGCTTGAGTGTGTTTATGTGTATTTGTGAGCATGTGTGTGTGTGTGTGTGCTTGAGTGTGTCTGTGTGTATATGTGTGTATGTGTATTTGTGAGTGTGTGTGCTTAAGTGTGTCTGTGTGTATATGAGTGTGTGAGTGCTTGAGTGTGTATGTGTATTTGTGAGCATGTGTGTGTGTGCTTGAGTGTGTCTGTGTGTATATGTGTGTGTGTGCTTGAGTGTGTGTGTATGTGTATTTGTGAGTGTGTGCTTGAGTGTATCTGTGTGTATGTGAGTGTGTTTATGTGTATTTGTGAGTGTGTGCTTGAGTGTGTCTATGTGTATATGAGTGTGTGTGTGTGTGTGTGTGTGTGTGTATGTGCTCTTTAGTGTGTGTGTGTGTTTATTTGTGATCATATGTGTGTGTGTGCTTGAGTGTGTCTGTGTGTATATGTGTTTGTGTGCTTGAGTGTTTGTGTATGTGTATTTGTGAGTGTGTGCTTGAGTGTATCTGTGTGTATGTGAGTGTGTTTATGTGTATTTGTGAGTGTGTGCTTGAGTGTGTCTATGTGTATATGATAGTGTGTGTGTGTGTGCTCTTTAGTGTGTGTGTGTGTTTATTTGTGATCATGTATGTGTGTGTGCTTGAGTTTGTCTGTGTGTGTTCAATCGATTTGTAATGAAATATAACAATTTTCATTATTAATATTGATTCCAGATATCAATGAGTGTTATCTCAATAAATCAAGTTGTCAACAAATTTGCAACAATTATTTTGGTGGATACAACTGCAGCTGTCAGGACGGATACAAAGTGAATGAGCTAAACATCTCCAACTGTGATGGTACTGTATTTTCTATTTCATGTTTGTTCAGTTTCTGCTCCATCATAAAGTGATGCTACGTTTTCTTGAAATTAAGCTCCTGTATAGGTAGTAATGTTTCATGGCTGATTTATTTGTACCAGCACGTTTAGTAGTTTAGGGTGTTTGTAGCTGTACTTTTTTAATGCTGGATGTAGAGTAACAACTATAGATACACATGTATTATTTAGCACCTATTTTGAGATTCTTGTTTACATGTTTTTGTTGTACTCCTCTGCTATTGCCTGTGTTTTACAATATATATTATTGAAGTGTTTGAAACCTCTATTCTTTCTTCTAACTATTAGATATTAATGAATGTGCCAATTCCACAAATTATTGTGGTGAAAACACTGTCTGTGAGAATATCCCTGGAAACTACAGTTGTAGGTGTAAGGATGGGTACACAGGAGATCCATACATTGTGTGTGCTGGTAAGTAAAGTATATCAGCTGTTAGTATCCTGTTACTCTGGTAACAGGTCACTCAATTGTAAAATACCTCTAAAATATTGACATAAATGTATGAATTTTCTAAAAATGTTGTATCATAGAAACCACTAAATACAGGTAGCCATCGTTTTACACTTTGTATTGCACTGATTGACAATAACAATCGTTACTGCATTGACAGCACTCAGAGTATACACCCGCATGTAGGACATAAGAAAATGACGTATTGCACTTGTGAGCTCTCTTCAAAAGGATAAATTACCAACAATACATACTTCTCTTACAATGAGTGGGAGGCTATTTTTGGATAGGAACGACAATGCACTTAAAGGGACAGTATTTAGAAAATCTAATGTAAACTAATATACCTAAGAGTTGGAGATTATACCTCAGTAATGATATGTTCATAGCATTTCAGATCATTAAATGTAATATGTTATTTATGTACATTTTTAGAGGGGCCTGAAATGTAAGGCATTGACCTACATTTAATAAATCCCCATTTGTGAAACCAAAAACTTATAGAGAAAAAACTTACCTCACTATTGCAGCTAAAAAATTGAGGAATTCATAAATATTTGTACTTTCCCCTCTCTAGAGCTGCTAGCCCTGTGTCACTCTCCATTATAATCAATGAAGCGGAATCTATCTTGTAAACATTATCTTCTCGATGCATAGAAAGAGTTCCACTGTAAGGGGTGGCTGCATCGCACAAATGCCAAGTCAGTTGTGAAATAGTGAGACGACCATGTGACAACAAACTATACAAAGATGATAGTAGAATGTATAGCATACTGTATAGTATAACGGTGTAACAATAAACTTATTTGCAGATATCAATGAATGTGAAGCGACTAATTCAACCATCTGCCCCATCCAATCTGTTTGTATCAACTATAATGGATCCTCCTTTTGTGAATGTTTTCCTGGCTACAATGGAACCAATTGCACAGGTGAGTTATAGTTACTGTAGATTTCAGCCATAGTGAAATAAAGAAAAAATGTTAATCTCATTGTAACTTCATTGTTAAAGGGATGCTAAACCCAATTTTTTTATTTAATGATTCAGATAGAGCATGCCATTTTAAGCAACTTTCTAATTTACTCCTATTATAATTGTTCTTCGTTCTCTTGGTATCTTTATTTGAAAAAGGAAGAATGTAAGCTTAGAAGCTGGTCCATTTTTGGTTCAGTACCTGGGTAGCGCTTGCTGATTGGTATCTTAATGTATCCACCAATCATCAAGTGTTACCCAGGTGCTTAACCAAAAATGGGCCTGCTCTTAAGGTTACATTCTTTCTTTTTCAAAACAAATTGGTAATAGGAGTAAATTAGAAAGTTACTTAAATTGCATGTCCTATCTTAATCATGAAAGAAAAAATGTGGGTTTAGTATCCCTTTAAGATATCTGGAAAGCAGGAAAAATAATATCTGGAAAAATCTAATAAAATGACCCCCAAAGTAGGTTTAGATTTGATTGTATAATGACATAAATATGGGCTTAATCAAATTTAGCATTTCTTTTTACATATATAAGAAATGTTACCAAAATAATCAGTGTCTAATCTAATCTGTCTAACATCTCTGGAATATTTTGTGTTTTTGCTAAACATTGCACCTCACACACAGGAAATGCATTGTGTCAACTAACCTACCTTTGTATAAAACACAGATCATATATGTAAAAATGTTTGCAAAATAACAAAAAAAGACTTAAACCTTTATTTTATACCTTCATTTAAACACTGTAAAATAGCTTATGTCAGCATGATTGGTGAATGTAGACCAACATTCCAACATATAACAATTGCCAATAGGTACATATCAAAATCACCCTCTCCAAACCTATCTCACTAGCCATATGGCACCTGCAGACATGTTGCAGTTGCTTACAGAATAGTCATAGGTACATAAGGTAGGGGACCTTCACAAATGACATAAGAATTCAAATCTCAAATCTAAACAATGGTCTTGGTGTAATAAGTTATATGAGAATTCTATGAAACAAAGAGCATAATCTTATTATTAAACCAAATGAAACTAAAGGAAATCTAAGACATTAGGGAATATCTGCTGCTGTGCCAGAAGTTCACACTAAATTACTCTGACTCCATCAGACCATATTTGACCACCTCATTCACACACTCACAAGGAAACTGACTCTCAACCAACTACTCCCTTAGTTAATTTTAATAGGCAAAGTCCAACCAGCATCAGAAAAGCCACACATGTAAATATTTAAAATCAATACTAAATATTTCCATAAAATATAAAAGAGAATATGGCATCTATCATTTTAGTCAATCAATTGAGTTTAAACATACCATATGTATAATGGAGATCTAGTAACTTACTTCTCAAAAGTAGTGTACTGTATATGGAAATATTAATAATGTTGCTCTTAGGAGGTAAATCTACCTTGCATACCTATTCATTCATACCATTCATATTTATCTCATGTTACCTTTTTTTCTGGACATAGTAGCTCCTCATGCCTAATTAATAATTGTTTTCATGTTGTAGATATTAATGAATGTGAGGTAAATCCCACATGTCCTCTGCATTCAACATGCAATAACACCCTGGGATCTTACAAATGTGACTGTGACTCTGGCTATGAGGGTGATAATTGCACAGATATTGATGAGTGTTCACGTGGCCTTGACAACTGTAGCCATAATGCGCACTGTAGTAACACAGATGGATACTTCTTCTGCACGTGCACAAGCGGGTTCTCAGGTGGTGGAATCGAGTGTGAAGGTAAGATGGATTTCTTGTGATGTGACATGATAATATAACCTGGTGCAAAAGTCATCACTATTAGAGTATCAAAGCAGAACTTTTCATTAAAACAATGGTAATGGTTAAGTGAAAAAAATTAAATTATACGGAATGTATATACTGTATGTATATATATATATATATATATATATATATATACAATTCATTCATTTTAAATAAATAACCACAGACTCTTAAAAGAATGGGCAACTGGTGCTGTGAAGCCTGATATATAAAAGAGCAGAAACACCTGCAAACAAAATAATACAAAACAGAAAAGCAAATGTAGCTAATACCAGTAATACTCTCACAAAAGCACAAAAACCTACCTTAGGAATAGATTATGAGTGGACAGCTATTTATCGCTCCCGCTATCCCAAAGCACGCAAAAAACAAAGTTAGAAATGAATATCATGACTACGTAAACAAATTCCCCCATAGACTTTAATGGAGCATGAAAAAAGCAGGAAAAAAACCCCTAAAACCCAACAAGTCGCACAAACCCGATCGTGTTTAACCAAAGTTCGCTAACCTGACATGAAATTATGTTTTTTGGTAAAATATATCTCTATCTATCTATACTGTATATACAGGTAAGTTCAGCTTTTTTCAACTTGCAATATGCGCGCAACGCTTGAGCGGGAGTGATAAATAGCGATACACTCTTAATCTCAACAACAAAATAGGGGCCTATTTATCAAATGTCTGTCCGACATGATCCGATCAGCGGATTATGTCCCACAGACATCACTGAATGCGGACAGCATTACGCTCTCCGCATTCAGCATTGCAGGGGGTGTCAATCAACCCAATCGTATTCGATTGGGTTGATTTCTGGTGATCGCTGTCCTCCTCCTCAGAGCAGGCGGACAGGTTATGGAGAAGCGGTCTTTAGAAACACGGGGCTTCAAACTCTATACAGAGCTTGATAAATAGGCCCTATAGTATTATCCTTAGGAGCGGAACTACCATTGGTGCAGCAGGTGCAGTGGCACCAGGGCCCAACTGCTGAAGGGGGCCCATAGCAGTCAGTCTATACATAGGTGTGTGCAAAATATGTACAATGCGAATGTAGAGAGCCTTTTATTAGTGCAGGTCTATCTACCTATCATCTCTTTATACTCAAAATCATTATACAGAGCAGCATTATATTATTACTATTGTTTACAACTAAGTTATCTTTGGGGGGCCCAAAAAAATGTTTGCACCAGGGCCCTCTATTTAGTAGGTCTGCTACTGCTTATTCTTACAAGATGCTCCCTTAGAGTGTATTAGAATGTTTCTTTAACAACCAGAAAATAAATGTTGGAAAGATATCAACAAGTTGTAATTTTTTTCCCCAGATACCAATGAGTGCCAGCTTAATACCTCTAATTGTGGAATAAATACAGACTGTGTGAACATCAATGGATCCTATCTATGCCCATGCAAGTCTGGATATGAACTTGTGAATGACTCTTGTGTAGGTGAGTAAAGTGGTATCTTCCTTATAAACCTCTTTTTTAAAAAATAATTTACCTAATACGTTACAAGTTGAACCCAATAAATAGTCTTTGAAGCATGCAATACATTTGTATACTCAAAGGGGTCAATTTATCAAGCTTGATGCCCCGTGTTTCCGGCGAGCCTTTTGGGCTGATTGACACCCCCTGCTAGCAGCCGATTGGCCGCAAATCTGCAGGGGGCAGCATTGCACCAGCAATTCACAAGAACTGCTGGTGCAATGATAAATGCTGAGAGCGTATGCTGTCGGCATTTATTGATGTGCAGTGGACATGATAAGCTACATCGTATCATGTCCGCTCGCACATTAATAAATTGACCCCAAAGACTAAATGTTGTTGAAAAAAGATGGACGTAGGCTGACTTTTTGAGTGATAATTATGACCATAATAAATTATACATGCTTACTTAATGTATGTCAAAATTCTGTTTACCTGATCAATATATATATATATATATATATATATATATATATATACACTGTGTATATATATATATTATATATATATTGTTAAACATTAGTAGTATTAAAAGATATCAGTTACTTCCATCCGGAAAACTACATTAAAAATAATGGGTCACAGTTTATAATTTAAAGACATAGGGGCCTATTTATTAATGTGCATACGCTGTCGGCATTTATCATTGCACCAGCAGTTCTGGTGAACAAATTGGCTGCCAGCAGGGGGTGTCAATCAACCCGATCGTATTGGTCGATGTCTGTCCGCCGCCTCAGACCACTGTTTCATAACTTGTGTTTCTGGTGAGCCTGAAGACTCGCCAGAAACACGGAGCATCAAGCCCCATTGATTCCAAGACAAACACTAGGTTTACCACAGCTAAAGGAATTTACAATGAACCATGTTGATAATTGTAAAAAGTGAAAACAATATATGCCTCATACTTTTGGGATTTACCATAGGATACTACTGCAAGCAGTCATAATCTAGTGTAGACAATGGGGCCGATTTATCAAGGGCCGAATGGCCCCTGATGCCCCTGTTTCTGCGTGAGCCTTCAGACTGGCCGGAAACAGCGGTTATGTAGCAGCAATCTTAAGACCGTTGCTCCATAACTAGTCCGCTGCCTCTGAGGCTGTGGTCTGCTATCCGCCCAATCTTATATGATTAGGTTGATTGACACCCCCTGCTAGCGGCTGATTGCCCGCAAATCTGCAAAGGACGGCATTGCACAAGCAGTTCCCCAGAATTGCTTGTGCAATGTTAAATGCCAACAGCGTATTATGTCGGACAGACATTGATAAATCGCCCCCAATAAGTTTTAGTACCTGCTAAATATATATGTTCTGGTCTTCGTACTTATTGGTGGTAACTTTCAGTCCACTTTCCATTTCATATCTAAATAAATACTGGAGAATGACATGATCGACTTCAGTGCACAGTTTTTTTTATTTTTTTAAAGTAACCATTTCTATCACTTTGTTGCAGACATTAATGAATGTAACCTTCCACAATACTGCTCAGAAGACGGAGAGACCTGTTTGAACACTTTGGGAAGCTTTAATTGTGTTTGCAGCACCGGATACACAAAAGAGAATGACACCTGCATAGGTAAACTGAAATAGTATATAATATGAAACATATGTCCATTTGTAAATTAAATGTAGGAAACACTTATATCTAAAAATACTTTATTGTTGCACAATAGAAGTCTCCCAAAATCATATCTAGGATAGTTACAGGTGTCATACATGAAACAGAAGGTTTATTGAAGGCAGACACTAAAAATCAAATTAACATTGGGTAACATACCTCAATTTATCATATCCCATGGCAATTAATCTTATGAGTGACATCACACAACACATCATATATGCAAAGACTCAAAGAATCATTTAATTTTATTGGATATGATTTACTTAAAATTGCTTAAAAACATAGGAGAAAATGGAATTCTACATTATGTAAAGCTTGCATGCTCCAGATAGCTTATATGGATTGTGATAAAGGGGTAACACATAATTAGCCTAGAGCTTGGCAAACCGTGGCACACATTGTATGTCACCATACTGATCATATCTAGCACCATATTTCTTGCAAGATAAGTTTTTAAAAGATTATTGCAAGTTTGGCACACAATCATAAAACAATTTGGCACCCCTGACCTAGATCATTGTGAGAATGACTATAGTTCCATTTATGAAACTGTGAAAGCAGCTTCAAAGCACTTGTACTGCAAGTTATGAACGAATCTGAACAATGGAGGTATCAGCTCATGTGTGATCAGCTGCACAAGGGCAGGAGTGGGATTGCACAAGAGAGTACTTGTGCAATCTTAATCTTCAACAGCAATGCTTGCATCACTTGTGGTAAGTGCAGGGGTACAGGGTCCCTACCTGGGAACATTATTCAACCATGGCTTTTTAAATAGGGGCCATAAAGTTGATGTAGAAACTATTTTTATTGTCACTAGTCTTGATCTCACTAAAGAATTATGAAATAAAAATATGTTGAACTAGTGGTACTTAGCTAGTGATCTAAATATTTTCTGTACTATTAAAGTATATTGTGAGAATCTCATCTCTTGAAATGCATTGTAGCAAACCATAATTAAGATAGATACTTTACATTCCTAAACAGTTTAATTTTGAAATATTAAAGGGACACTGAACCCAATTTTTTCTTCTTTCATGATTCAGATATAGCATGAAATTTTAAGCAACTTTCTAATTTACTCCTGTTATCAATTTTTCTTGCTATCTTTATTTAAAAAGCAGAAATGTAAATCTTAACAGTCAGCCCATTTTAGGTTCAGCACCACGGATAGAGCTTGCTTATTGGAGGCATACATTTACCCACCAATAAGCAAGCATAACCCAGGTTCTCAACCAAAAATGGGCCGGCTCCTATGCATCAAATTCCTGCTTTTTAAATAAAGATAGCAAGAGAACAAAGAAAATTTGATAGTAGTAGTAAATTAGAAAGTTGCTTAAAATTGCCTGCTCTATCTGAATCATGAAGGAAAAAAAATTGGGTTTAGTGTCCCTTTAACCCCTTAATGACCGAGGACGTGCAGGGTACGTCCTCTTAAAAAAGTCACTTAACGACCAAGGACGTACCCTGCACGTCCTCGGTTTGGAAAGCAGCTGGAAGCGATCCTGATCACTTCCAGCTGATTTCCGGTTATTGCAGGATGCCTCGATATTGAGGCATCCTGCAATAACATTTTTTACCCCTCCGGTGCAGAGAGAGCCACTCTGTGGCCCTCTCTGCACCGGACATCGATGGCCGCATTCGTTGGTGGGTGGGAGCTGAAGTGGGAGGTGGGTGGGCGGCCATCGATGGCTTCTTAGTGAGAGAGGGGGGCGGGATCGGTTGCGGTATCGCCGGGGGCGCGCACGGGTGCGCGCGCGTGCACGGGGGGTGGCGGGCGGGCGCGTGCACGGGGCGGGAGCGGGTGGGAACCGCTACACTACAGAAAAAAGGTACAAGTTGATTGTCAAAAAATATATAATAAACTTATTTTTTTTAAAACATCTAAGGGATCAGGAAGGGGTGGGGGGTTGGTATTGGGGGGGGGAAGCTACACTACAGAAAAGGGACATTTTTTTAATATATAACAGCATATTTTTCACTAAAATGGGTACTGGCAGACAGCTGCCAGTACCCAAGATGGCGCACATTAAGTCAGAGGGGGAGGGTTAGAGAGCTGTTTGGTGGGGGATCAGTGAGGTTGGGGGCTAATGGGGATCCTACACATAAGCATATGTAAATATGCTAAAAAAAATGCACAAAAAAGCCAAAATTCTCCTTTTATTTTAGTACTGGCAGAGTTTCTGCCAGTACTTAAGATGGCGGGGACATTTGTGGGGTAGGGGAGGGAAGAGAGATGTTTGGGAGGGATCAGGGGGTCTGATGTTTCAGGTGGGAGGCTGATCTCTGCACTAAAGCTAAAATTAACCCTGCAAGCTCCCTACAAGCTACCTAATTAACCCCTTCACTGCTAGCCATAATACACGTGTGATGCGCAGCACCATTTAGCAGCATTCTAATTACCAAAAAGCAACGCCAAAGTCATATATGTCTGCTATTTCTGAACAAAGGGGATCCCAGAGAAGCATTTACAACCATTTGTGCCATAATTGCACAAGCTGTTTGTAAATGATTTCAGTGAGAAACCTAAAATTGTGAAAAATGTAACATTTTTTTTAATTTGATCGCATTTGGCGGTGAAATGGTGGCATGAAATATACCAAAATGGGCCTAGATCAATACTTGGGGTTGTCTACTACACTACACTAAAGCTAAAAATACCCCAAAAAGCTCCTTACATGCTTCCTAATTAACCCCTTCACTGCTGGGCATAATACACGTGTGGTGGGCAGTGGCATTTAGCGGCCTTCTAATTACCAAAAAGCAAAGCCAAAGCCATATATGTCTGCTATTTCTGAACAAAGGGGATCCCAGAGAAGAATTTACAACCATTTATGCCATAATTGCACAAGCAGTTTGTAAATAATTTCAGTGAGAAACTGAAAGTTTGTGAAAAAATTTGTGAAAAAGTGAACGATTTTTTGTATTTGATCGCATTTGGCGGTGAAATGGTGGCATGAAATATACCAAAATGGGCCTAGATCAATACTTTGGGATGTCTTCTAAAAAAAAATATATACATGTCAATGGATATTCAGGGATTCCTGAAAGATATCAGTGTTCTAATGTAACTAGCGCTAATTTTGAAAAGAAATGGTTTGAAAATAGCAAAGTGCTACTTGTATTTATGGCCCTATAAGTTACAAAAAAAGCAAAGAAGATGTAAACATTGGGTATTTCTAAACTCAGGACAAAATTTAGAAACTATTTAGCATGGGTGTTTTTTGGTGGTTGTAGATATGTAACAGATTTTGGGGTTCAAAGTTAGAAAAAGTGTGTTTTTTTCCATTTTTCCTCATATTTTATAAATTATTTTATAGTAAATGATAAGATATGATGAAAATAATGGTATTTTTAGAAAGTCCATTTAATGGCGAGAAAAACGGTATATAATATGTGTGGGTACAGTAAATGAGTAAGAGGGAAATTACAGCTAAACACAAACACTGCAGAAATGTAAAAATAGCCTTGGTCCCAAACGAACAGAAAATGGAAAAGTGCTCTGGTCACTAAGGGGTTAAATCTATTGTCACTCTAATTGTTTACATTTATATTCTCCATTGACTTGAAATATATTACTACTTATATGTGAATATTTTTACTTTTGGCAGATATCGATGAGTGTATCACAGGCACCAACAACTGCTCTATTAATGCTGTGTGCAACAATTTTGCTGGTTCTTTTCAGTGTCAGTGTTTTGCAAATTATTCTGGAGATGGTGCAAATTGCACAGGTATGATACATAATGGTGAGGTTTTTTATTTTAAACAGATGCAAATTCTTACTGAAAATGTGTGATATTAAAGCTATGAATATGTACCTAGAGTGGTTATGTTGGTCTTTAAATATATATATATATGTTTTATTTATATTAGATAAATATGTAATATAATGACCATACTGTAATAATTCATGTAAATATTTAAAGGTATTCTAAAACATTAGCATACTCATAATTTGATATTTTAAGTGAGTCATATATTTATCAGAAGATAAACATTTATGTCTTTTATACTGCAGAAAATCCTATAATTCCAACTTTGCAACCAGTGACAAGTGGAATTTCTACAGAAAATGCAACTACAGTTTATACAACATACAGCTATAATACAACCACAGGAAATGCAACACTTGCACCAACTATGTCACCGTATACAAATATTTCAATCACAGATGATGTCACAAATGGAAATCATACGACACTAACAAGTCCTGCACCTGTAACAAACACTAGTTCTATTATTTCTGCACCATCAGAGACAATAAATACAACTATTCAGAGCACATCCACAGATAATACAACATCTGGCAATCAGACAACACAAACAAGTCCTGCTCCTGTTACAAACACCAGGACAGTCACAGATAACACAACAGCTGGTAATCAGACAACACAAACAAGTCCTGGACCTGTTACAAACATCAGTACTGTCAGTTTTTCACCATCAGTGGCACTAAATACAACATTTCAGAGTACAGTTACAGATAACACAACATCTGGAAATCAGACAATACAAACAAGTCCTGCTCCTGTTACAAACACAAGTACAGTCAGTTTTGCACCATCAGTTGCACTAAATACAACTATTCAGAGTACAGTTACAGATAACACAACAGCTGGTAATCAGACAACACAAACAAGTCTTGCACCTGTTACAAACACCAACACAGTTAGTTTTGCACCATCAGTGGCACTAAATGCTACTATTCAGAGTACAATCATAGATAATACAACAGCTGGTTATCAGACAACACAAACGAGTCCTGCACCTGTTACGAACACCAGTACAGTCAGTTTTGCACCATCAGTTGCACTAAATACAACTATTCAAAGCACAGCCGCAGATAATACAACATCTGGTAATCAGACAACACAAACAAGTCCTGCACCTGTTACAAACACCAGTACAGTCAGTTTTGCACCATCAGAGGCAATAAATACAACTATTCAGAACACAGTCACAGATAATACAACATCTGGTAATCAGACAACACAAACAAGTCCTGCACCTGTTACAAACACCAGTACAGTCAGTTTTGCACCATCAGTTGCACTAAATACAACTATTCAGAACACAGTCACAGATAATACATCTGGTAATCAGACAACACAAACAAGTCCAGCACCTGTTACAAACACAAATACAGTCAGTTTTGCACCATCAGTTGCACTAAATACAACTATTCAGAGCACAGCCACAGATTATACATCTGGTAATCAGACAACACAAACAAGTCCTGCACCTGTTACAAACACCAGTACAGTCAGTTTTGCACCATCAGTTGCACTAAATACAACTATTCAGAACACAGTCACAGATAATATAATATCTGGTAATCAGACAACACAAACAAGTCCAGCACCTGTTACAAACACAAGTACAGTCAGTTTTACACCATCAGTGGCACTAAATACAACTATTCAGAGTACAGTCACAGATAATATAATATCTGGTAATCAGACAACACAAACAAGTCCAGCACCTGTTACAAACACAAGTACAGTCAGTTTTACACCATCAGTGGCACTAAATACAACTATTCAGAGCACAGCCGCAGATTATACATCTGGAAATCAGACAACACAAACAAGTCCTGCACCTGTTAAATTCACCAGTACAGTCAGTTTTGCACCATCAGTGGCACTAAATACAACTATTCAGAGCACAGCCGCAGATTATACATCTGGAAATCAGACAACACAAACAAGTCCTGCACCTGTTACAAACACCAGTATAGTCAGTTTTGCACCATCAGTTGCACTAAATACAACTATTCAGAGCACAGCCGCAGATTATACATCTGGAAATCAGACAACACAAACAAGTCCTGCACCTGTTACAAACACCAGTACAGTCAGTTTTGCACCATCAGTTGCACTAAATACAACTATTCAGAACACAGTCACAGATAATATAATATCTGGTAATCAGACAACACAAACAAGTCCTGCACCTGTTACAAACACCAGTACAGTCAGTTTTGCACCATCAGTTGCACTAAATACAACTATTCAGAACACAGCCGCAGATTATACATCTGGAAATCAGACAACACAAACAAGTCCAGCACCTGTTACAAACACCAGTACAGTCAGTTTTGCACCATCAGTTGCACTAAATACAACTATTCAGAACACAGTCACAGATAATATAATATCTGGTAATCAGACAACACAAACAAGTCCAGCACCTGTTACATACACCAGTACAGTCAATTTTGCACCATCAGTGGCACTAAATACAACTATTCAGAGCACAGCCGCAGATTATACATCTGGAAATCAGACAACACAAACAAGTCCTGCACCTGTTACAAACACCAGTACAGTCAGTTTTGCACCATCAGTTGCACTAAATACAACTATTCAGAGCACAGCCGCAGATTATACATCTGGAAATCAGACAACACAAACAAGTCCTGCACCTGTTACAAACACCAGTACAGTCAGTTTTGCACCATCAGTTGCACTAAATACAACTATTCAGAACACAGTCACAGATAATATAATATCTGGTAATCAGACAACACAAACAAGTCCAGCACCTGTTACATACACCAGTACAGTCAGTTTTGCACCATCAGTGGCACTAAATACAACATTTAAGAGTACAGTCACAGATAATATAATATCTAGTAATCAGACAACACAAACAAGTCCTGCACCTGTTACATACACCAGTACAGTCAGTTTTGCACCATCAGTGGCACTAAATACAACTATTCAGAGTACAGTCACAGATAATACATCTGGAAATCAGACAACACAAACAAGTCCAGCACCTGTTACAAACATCAGTACAGTCAGTTTTGCACCATCAGTTGCACTAAATACAACTATTCAGAGTACAGTCACAGATAATACAACAGCTGGTAATCAGACAACACAAATAAGTCCTGCACCTATTATAAACACCAGTACAGTCAGTTTTGTACCATCAGTTGCACTAAATACAACTATTAAGAGTACAGTCACAGATAATACAACAGCTGGTAATCAGACAACACAAACAAGTCCTGCACCTGTTGCATACACCAGTACAGACAGTTTTGCACCATCAGTTTCACTAAATACAACTATTCAGAGTACAGTCACAGATAATACAACAGCTGGTAATCAGACAACACAAACAAGTCCTGCACCTATTACAAACACCAGTACAGTCAGTTTTGCACCATCAGTGGTACCAAATACAACTATTCAGAGCACAGCCGCAGATTATACATCTGGAAATCAGACAACACAAACAAGTCCTGCACCTGTTACAAACACCAGTACAGTCAGTTTTGCACCATCAGTGACACTAAATACAACTATTCAGAGCACAGCCGCAGATTATACATCTGGAAATCAGACAACACAAACAAGTCCAGCACCTATTACAAACACCAGTACAGTCAGTTTTGCACCATCAGTTTCACTAAATACAACTATTAAGAGTACAGTCACAGATAATACAACAGCTGGTAATCACACAACACAAACAAGTCCTGCACCTATTACAAACACCAGTACAGTCAGTTTTGCACCATCAATGACACTAAATACAACTATTCACAGCACAGCCACATCAACTCGTACAACTTTATCAAGTACAGCACCTGTTACAAACACCAGTAATCAAACTAGTGCTACATCTGTGTCTTCCACATCTACTACACCAACATCAACTACGACATCTTCTGCACAAGGTAAGCACATTATGGTCAGACTTAAATACTCAATATTTATTTGGCATAGCAAACTGCTATACAGCTTAGAAACACAGCTTCAATATTGAATATTAATATAATAAATGCTTTTAGTTCATGGTAGTCTTGTCTCTGTTTATCAATTATTGTTATTGATGATATCATTTAATTTGATTTGTTATTTGATTTTAGCCATTGCTAATACAGAACACTCTATTTTTTCTTTTAAATTTTTGTATATTAACATGTTTACAATTGTGCTTAATATAAGTAAAAAAAATATACTTTTTAATGCAGCGTTTGTATTTTTCCCCCCAGCTCTTTTTCCATATGGGAAAAATGCTAGTGACACTGAATTTGTCAAACAAAAATCTGATTTCACCTCACCGCTTTTCTGGCCAGAGATGGGATTTCCATTCGGAAACAAACTGAGGAAATTCTTATATGTATGTTCAGATTCCCTAATATTCAGATGTCTTTGAGTTACAGTAATAATTAAAATAACAAACTCTTTTTATTCTCTTTCAGTATACGGACAATGGACAAATTATCTTTCCAGTTTCCAAAAACAACATTTTCTCTTACACTAACCCACGACAAAATGGATTAACTAACAACTATAATGTTCCCATGGTAGCTGTATTTTGGGATGATGCAGATTTTTCAGAGGGAGTAGGAACTACATATTACCAGGTTGGTTAATTTAATGTTCTGGGTTGTTTAAACATTTTTTAAAGCTGTGATAGGGGAACTAAGTAAGACACATAGGTATTACTGAATTTTATATCATGATGAGAAAAACAATGGGACAGAGCTTTGCTGGCTGGATATTAGGCAATACAAATTAACACTGCAACAGTAGGAAAGAAACCATAGGAATCTATTTGTGAAGTATAGACAAATACAAAACCAATCGAACAATACAAACTACAGTAAATATTAAAAAAAAAAAAAAAAACGTATAGAAAACTGTTAGGTTTTATTGTTTATGTCCTCTATGTTGTAATCTTTAGGAATACATAAAGAACAGCTCTGAAAGTAGCGGTGTGGTTAAAGATGTAGAAACCATGGTCCGGCGCTATAGGAATACCTCATACACAGCTGAGTGGACCTTGAAAATTACCTGGGTTAATGCTCCTGGTTACCCTGCTAAGAAAAATGATAATCAGGTGAGTATAACAGCACAATTTAGTTATTTATGAATATGGCTTGCTGTGAGCCACAAGCTACATAGTGTAATATATATTGATTTGATTCTTTCTAAAACAAAAAAGGTGATTAAATTTCAACACTAATTACTCATTTAGACCAACACATACCAAGCTGTGCTGACCACAGACGGGTATGACTCTTATGTCCTGATGCTGTATAAGGATGGTGGGATGAACTGGGATGCAACCAATAGACGTACCAAAGTCATTATCGGCTATTCCAGGTAACAGTGACCAAATGGCTAATAAGACATTTTTTTGTACATTAACTGTGTGTCTGTCTCTTTTTCTAACCCATGCAAAGATAAAACCTGATGTATGAGGTTTTGGCAGCATATAGTATGTAACATCTTGGGTTGACTATGTTGGGCCATTAAACAATAATCTATTAATTTACTTTGTCTCTATGCATATCCGTATTGTATCCTAATAGATATGTGCCAACCACTTGTCACACCACATCAATTTTGTCTTAATATTAAATTATAACTTAGAGTCTTTTGATGTATATCTTTAAAATGAACAAAATTATTTTCATGTCTAATTGTTTAATCTCTGTTTTGGATTCAGTGGAAACGATGATTTTTTTACCAATGTTACATTGCAAGATAATTATCGTCCTGATCAATACAATGTAAATAAAGGTATGAGACACTTATTCTGTACAAAACAAAGCGTGAAAAATTATTTCATACATTAAATTTAGCATTGTTGCTGTGTACCTTAAAGCAAACAGCACTCTCTAGTATTTTAATCTTGACATTTATTTTTTACATTCCATTAATAGACTAACCCATATTTCTTCCTTTGCTACATCTAAAAATGTGTACTTAAATAAATTAAAGTTTTTTTCTTTTTTTACAACACAGATATTCTGTGGTGAAAAATAGAAACTACTGTTTCTTCAGTTGTAACAACTTTTATTTTTTTATGCAGAAAAAATAATTGTATATGCTTAGATAGGTCTAGATTCTTTGCAAGGCACAATCGATAATGGCAGATCTGTAACACAGTGACAGCTGTGTGGCAATCAAAAGAGGTGGGTCAGTCACCTCACTTTAGCTGTTCAATGTTCACCACTATTACTTTAAATGGAAGCGACATTATCATATGAGTGTTGCTATATGCAATTGAGTATAGGGAGCTTGCTGATGTCTGGTAAATGGCAAGCAGTGTATGCATATATCCAGCAGTGACCCGCTAGTTCCCAGTACAGCATTGGTGCTTTGGATCTGACTTTAATTATGTGTTTAACACGTTTGCAACTGTTAAACACATATATATAGGCAACAGGGCAATAGTAAAATGCTAAAACACATTACAACATTTTCCTTTTGCATTTTAAGTCATTTGTGTATTATTTTAAATGAAAAGTATAATGAAAAGAAGCTCAAACTAGTATCAGAAATAATACACATTTTATTTTTAATGTTTCAACTTACTCACCATATATCTGACATTAAAATGTACTCAATGTAATTTTGACTGAAATTCTTTCATTTATACCTTGTTTAGATGTTAAAGGTTTCTGGATATATCATCTAAACAGTTCATATCTAGAAAATTACCAAATGAAGTGCCTTAGCTGGTTCAACTCCGAGCCTCCCCCATCCAAATGGAATTCCAACTTGCTGTCCTGTCCATGTTTATATCAACAGGGCCTCTCTGATTCCCGATACAGACAAACCAAAGCAGGTAGGTTTCTGTAATACTCTTCAAGAGATTAGGTCAATGCTAGTTGGTTAATTCAGTAGACCACAACATGAGTTCTAAGAGATTAGTCATTTATGAGATTGTATATAAAACTTAACTAAACATTGTTGATTGTAAGGAAGTCCATCCATGTACCTAATTTATTAAGAGAACTTGACAAGGAATCTTTCTCAGATGGCACACTTTAGCAGTCTATGGCGCATATTTATCAATTTGCGAGCGGACATGATACGAAGTAGCGTATCATGTCCGCCGCACATCAATTAATACCGACAGCATATGCTGTCGACATTTATCATTGCACCTGCAGTTCCCACCCCCTGCGGATTTGCGGCCATTCGGCCTCTAGCAGGGGGTATCAATCAACCCAATCGTATTCGATCGGGTTGATTTCTGCCCGCAGCCTCAGAGCAGGCGGACAAGTTATGGAGCAGCAGTCTTTAGACCGCTGCTTCATAACTTCTGGTTCAGAGCTTGATAAATAGTGGAGCTTGATAAATATGCCCCTTTGGCTCTATAGTTAGCTAAGAAGGTAATTTTTTGACCAAACCAACTTTTTTTCCCTAGAAAACACTAAAATGTAATTTTAGAAATACACACACATCCTTTATATACTTTTGTGAATTTTGGGTTTGAAAGTACTGGGTATCTCTTTTGAGGGTTCAGGGGCCCAATATATGGAGTTTTGAATAATAATAATAATAATCTAATAATCTAATGCTAATTTGTCATCTCTTTGTTACTTGTTAACAGCCTCCAGAAACTCTAACTGTGGCAGTGTGGATGTCACCTCCACATGATGATTTAGATAACATTGGGGTCGATCTCAATCCTTTAGAAAAACGTATCAAATGATTATCAAGAAAAGCACTATTAAAGTCTATGAGGATTTTTGTAGATAAATCATATGATACATTTTTCTAAAGGTGCCCCATGATGTTTTACAAAAATATATATAATTTTACATTTTTTTCTGATCAGGATTAAACACTGAAACAAGCTTTCACCAATATGAGCACAGAACAGGAAGTATATTTGTATGACTTATGCATGCTTAGACCTACTACATTTTCTTCTGCTGTAATTCCATGAGCCTTGTTTACTTCATCTAAAGCTACTTTTTTAAAGAAAGTGCTCCCATCTAGTTATGTTTTATATCTTTATCTGAAACAGTTGAAACCAACAACGTGAGGGTGCTTCGCGGCACTCTTCCAAGTAGCTTAAATGCTGGAGTGAGGTGCTTGTACTACCGCGGAAATGAGTATTTAGAAGGATATCAGGAGAAGGTATATTCATTTGATAAAAAAGGTAAGAAAGATTTTTTTTTCAATATTTCAGTCACCAGAATAGGTTTAAAATGATAAATATAAGCCTGGAGGTACAAGGCTATGAATTTTTAACTGGTTTTACAATAATAATTTAAAGCAAGTTTGCTCCAGCTGCACAGTAGTTAGCAGGCCCTTCCTGGTATTATTAGTTTAAATCCACATTCTTTAGTTTTCTTTCGTTTAACATGCATCATGTGGCATAAGGGGACCGATCTCAGTGCGTGTCTTCGGAATGATAGTGAGAAATGCCCCTGACACAGGGCTAGATTACGAGTGGATCGCTATTTACCACTCCCGCTTGTGCGTTAACATTGCTAGATGGAGGCTTTTTGCGCTTGTATTATAAGTTGAAAGTAAAGTGTTAGTGCGCAAACAAAACTCCAAAGTTAAACTTCGAATATCGTAACCGCATTAGGGCTAGATTACAAGTGGAGCAATAAAAGATCACGTGCCCGCAAGCGGGCACATTTGCCCGTTTGCTGGTGTGCGATAATTAATCAGCCATTGCAAGTGGCTGGTTATTGCTACCATGAGCTCACAGTAGTAATTAGCTCTTATAAAATTAACCAGAGATCCAATCCCAGTGAAATACCTTTAAACATACAATATCATTTTTAATCAATTTTAAGATTTTTAAATGTGTTTTGAATAGAAATACTTGAAATTCCATTTTATTTATATGTATATACTGTGTACATATGTTTTTATTTGTTTATATATGTATATAATACTGTATATAAATACATACATGCATACGTGTGTGTTTGTATATATATTGTATATATATATTATACATATATATATATATATATATATATATATACTGTATATATATATATATCCATATACACACACACACAAATATATATATATATATATATATATATACACACCATACACATATTTAGACATATTTGTATACAATATAGCTCTTTCCAATCAAATACCTTGTAATATACCATATACCTTTTAATTCTTATTAAAAAAAATAGTATTTATATAAATAATTATTATCAGATAGTGTATATATGAGGGTAACATTTTATTTTAATGTATTTATTTTGTGTTTGGTGCACATTTGTTTTAAACCTTATACTTTATGCTAGGTCTTCAGTCACGCAAACCCGGCGCAAGCTAATTTAGTTTGTGCTCAAGCAAATGCATTTTCTTTCAACCTGTAATACACACTCAACTTTCCACTTGTAATCTAGCCCAGTGTGTTGTTGTGTGCCTGAAAGTATCTGTTCTTTGTTTGTGCATACAGCATATACATGTATGCTTGTGAGTTTGTGTCTCAGTGTCTGTGCACATGCTAAAACAATATAGGCATGTGTTTGTAGATATACAGTGTGTGTGTGGTCACCATTGGGAGGGAGCAAAGGAGGATGGAGATCCCCCTTGTTAACTGTTGTGTGGGAGAATGGTTGTCCTCTTGTCAACTGCCTCTGAAGTGTCTATCCCAGGAGTGTACAACTACACAGGCCCATACATATACATATTTGTGTTGCACTTCTCTTTGAATGGGAACCAAAAATAAACATATGGGCCTGTGTAGTAGTACACTCCTGGGATTCACTCAAACAGCAGATCTTTTTGAGGGAGAAGACTAGAATTTTTGTTAAGGACACAACGTTCCCACTATCTTAACATTAGGACAGCTGCCCCTACATTTTATGGATTAATAATGTTATACCATTGAAAAAAATGTAAGTACAAGTATATATATTTTTTGTTCTGGATTACTCTCTACCATATAACAGCCACTGAAGATGAGGAGCTCTTGGCATATGACTGGTGTTGCAAAAAAGTGGATAACACATCATTTTGTTCAAAATACAAGCAGAAGAGAATACCAATAAACTGCAGAGACTACACACCTCTCTCCCCTGGTAAATGATTTAATTATCTTCAAAGGTTAAAGTAAAATGATGTTAAAGGCACATAAAAGCAATTGTGTTTATATAATCATGGTATATATTGGTAATTATGCACTTCACTGCAAAACAATATACTATTCCTACAAAAGAAATGTTTGATAGCTAGCCCCAAATTTGCAGCCATATCCTGTAAAAGGGCATTCTAGTGCAAAAATAACTTGCTATCATTTGTTATTAATATTTTGCACTGTTGAGACGCCACTTCTATTTGTTTAACCCCTGAAAAGGGTTTAAACACATAATTAAAGAGACTGTCTGTTACAGAATTTTTATGGTTAAAAAGATGGATAATCTCTTTATTACCCATTCCTTAGTTTTGCATAACCAACACTGTTATATTAATGCGCTTTTTGCCTCTGTGATTATCTTGTATCTAAGCTTCTGCAGACTGCCCCCTTATCTGTTCTTTTGACAGACTTGCATTTTAGCTAATCAGTGCCGACTCATAAATATCTCCTCGGGAGTGAGCTCAATGTTATCCTTATAGCACACATGAACTAGCAGTGTCTGTGAAAAAGTGTCAAAATGCACTGAGATGAGAAGCGTCCTCCTACGTCTTAGGTATCAGTTTATGAGCCTACCTAGGTTTAGCTTTCAACAAAGAATACCAAGAGAACAAAGCAAATTTGATGAGAAATATAAATTGGAAAGTTGTTTAAATGATAAGTCCTATCTGAATCATGAAAGTTTAATTTTGACTAGACTGCCCCTGCTGACTGACTCACCAGCTGTTTCCTGCTTGAGACTAGCAGTTTTCTGCAGCTCCTGAGCAGGCCCTTAGCTTTGTGTGGGGATTAAACACCTGGGGGCCGATTTAACAACTGGCGGGCGTACAAGATTTGATTTTACGAATCATGTCCGCCTGACATCGCTAAATGCTCACAGCATACGCATTTAACATTACACAAGCATTTCTAGGGAAATGCTTGTGCAATGCCGCCCCCTGCACATTCGCGACTACTAGCAGGGGGTATCAATCATCCCGAATCCCATATCTGATCAGGATGATTGCAGTCCGCTACCTCAGAGGTGGTGAAGAAGTTAAGGACCGCTGCTTCTTAACTTCTGTTTCTGGCTAGCCGGAAACTATATATGGAGGTAGATTGTAGCATCCACTGCTTAATAAACCTACCCCATGGAGTTGGAACATCAATAGTTCAAGGTTTGCATGTTCTCACTAATTAGAGCCATTTTTGCAGTAGAATGTTCCTTTAACTTTTGTAGCAATGGCACTGGCCCCTGACCTAAATTGTATACTTAATGTATTGAAAAATTACTATAGAAATAGAGACAGTTTCTTAGCTATACTGACTTGATGTTTCATCACTGACAGCTTGGATGTATGGAGACCCTCACATTACCACCTTGGATGGCTTCAGTTACACTTTCAATGGTCTGGGAGATTTCACCCTGATAAATGCCTCTGGTTCTGGCACCTCTTTTGTCCTTCAGGGCCGCACAGCAAAGACTGGTACAGCGCTGGCAACTAACTTTGTGGCATTTGCTGCTCTATACAGTTCCAGCAGCACAAGTATCAAAGTAAGTTGCACCTTTATCAATCATATCTTGTTTTTGTAGACGACAAAAGGGAATCCTGGGGCCCATGGTTATTAAAATACATATAATTAGAGGTAGATTCACAAGTTAGTGAGCTTGCATAAAGGTGAATCTTTGCAGAGTAAACTACAAAACCTATTTATTCCCTAATTTGAGGGAATTAAACCTAAATGTATAATTCTTCATAATTAAGTTTGTATGTGGAAAAGCAGCACTGTGATGTACTGTCTAGTAAACCTAATGTGGAAAGCAAATTAATTAAAACGTGAAACAAGAAAAAAAAATGTGATTTAAGAAATGAGAGCGTTGAGCTTGTGTGTTAGAATGCTGTTTTAAAGAGATTTAACGCACTTTACAAAGCAAGAGTGATACAAGAATATACAACTAATTAAAAGTGCTGCACTTTATGTTAACAGATTATAGTAAATAACTGGTAAACACAAGCAGTGCTATTGTACGACTGTGGAATTAAAATGAGTGCAAATTCACTTGATTTGCTACACTTTTTTACATGAATTTGTCATTTGACTTTCTTACAGATCGAGTGGTATCTTAATAACAGTGATATTACTGTTTACATGAATGCAAAGGAAGTCTCATTCACATATTCAAAAGGTACTTTACTTGCTGTGTAATTATAAAAGTTGAACTTACAGTTTGTTTTTGCTACCTGTTGTACACAATAAAATTAATATTACAGCAGTCATCTGATCTATGAGCAAGGCCAGACATGTCATTAGTTAAAGTAGAAATCAAGAGGGCGATCACAATCTTTTAGAAAAACGTATCTAATAATATGGCGATTTTTGCTGATAAATCATTTGATAACTTTTTCTAGACAATTGTGATTGACCCTAAATTAGAAATTAAAGAGTTCAGCTAAGCTCTTCCTTTCTGGAGGACAAAGGAATCTGCAGACAAAAATTATGGCAAAAAGGATCCATGCAAGCACCTACAATTATTTTCACATAATTTTTATGAAGTATGAAGCATGCTGTGACTAATAGACTAATAGTTTTCTCTGTGCTTGGAAAGTTCCTTATACAATAGTGTCATTGTTTTGAGTTTCTTACCTGTAGATTTCTTTTAGCATGTGTTTGTGATCATACATGCACTTATAAAAATTTAACAGAAATATAAAGTCAAGTATATTATACCTTTATATGTAATAAAATATCTTTTTATCTCTTCGTGTAAAAAAATTATGAATACAAGTATTTTTTTTTGTTTACATACAATTTCTGTTATTTTATTTTCTTCCACTGTGTGATTATTTTGTTAACACAACAAACAATTATTGGCACCTGAATTAACTGTATTTTTCTCTATTGTTCATTTTAGACATGGAGACAAACATTAATAATACAAACCCTAATGTGTTCCTGCTAAAGAACAATTCAGTCACAGCAACCTTTAACGAAAATCTCAATGACTCTATAACAATTAGTGTTTCAGCAACCTATGGGATTCTGAATGCTATATCAAGTCTTCCATTTCAGTTCATAAATAAGACTCAAGGATTGCTGGGTAGGTATTACGTAGATATGATGTATCTTCTGCGTTGCAATTTATAAACATAAAATATACATACAATAATAATATTAAGCATATGCAAGCCCATATAAACCAGGGATAGATCCCCCATATTCTTGCAAGGTCAATCTGTCTTATAATATTGAACTATTTTTTTTCTTCAGGAAAGTGGAACACTAATCCAGATGATGATCTTGTGAAAGCTGATGGAATAAGCATTCCAAAGAACAGCTCAGAAGAAGAGATCTTTTATTTTGGCATGACATGTAAGTACTCTAGTATAACATGCTGTGCAAGTCAAATGTTCTTTGCTAAAAAGCTAACTGATGCACGTGTTACCATCAATTTATCTAATGGGCTTAGTGTACTTAGCAGTGTATTCTGCTTTTGAGCTGTGAGCTTGCTTTCCACAATTTAAGAAGCAGTGGTCCCTTTTGTTCGCGGAGATTGACAAACTTGACAGCAGACAGTGGATATACAGTGTTAGCTGCCCATACGCCTCAAGGCTGGGTGGACAGATTTTCAAGTTGGGAACCTTATTTGCACTAGCCTTAGTACATGGAGCCCAACACTTTCTCATGCAGGTTATTGTTTTGATTAATGCTATATAATATAGGTGTTGATCTCAATCTTGCTTTTGTTTTTTTGCGTTTTTTTCCAGCGATCACAATATTAAAATGCTGCTGTTAATACCTTTCAAGCATGACATTGTTACCTCCAAAATCCTTATATATACATTAAAAAAATGGGGATTTTGCTGGTGTACCGACTAAATGGGGCTAGATTGCAAGTGGCACGGTAAAACTCTGCTTGGATTTTAATGTTTGCACTTGTCGAGTTGCGTCCATATACAAGTTCCAAAAAAACTTTTTTTGCGCTAATGTTAACCGGAATAGTGCGAAAATCCTAACAAGTTTTCACGTGCACATGCATGTATTCCCCCATAGAGATCAATGGAGGAAAAAAAGTGGAAAACAACTAAAACCCGAGATCGTGCAAACTCCTCATAGAAGTCAATGGAATTTAAAAAAAAAAACACCCATTGCGCAAACAGCATAGCATATTCGCATTAGCAAATGTATAATATTTACAGGAAATAAATAGTTAAAATCTTTATTAAATATGAATATTGCATAAATATGTTTTATCATGATTTTATCTTTTTAATGGAAAATGGTTATAATGCTCATATATATATATATATATATATATATATATATATATATATATGTCTATATGTGTGTACACATATATTTATGTTTTTAGATGTGTATATATGATGGTAAATACATATATATACACATATAAATACATTAATATACTATATGTACACATATAAAAACATATATATATATATATATATATATATATATATATATATATATATATACACACACACATACATATTCATCTTAAGACAGGTAACCACAGCTCTGAGATCGCGGAAAGGACTGAAGCGTAAAGAGCAATTGCGCTAGCGCAATCATGATTTCGCTCCACTTGTATTATCAGCAACATGGAAATGGTTTGCAAAAACACTATTATGCTAGCACAAAAACATCTGCACCTCACTTATAATCTAGCCCATATTCGGTTGAACAGTCTGTATGTTGACTGATCCCTTTTAATAGTGTGTAGTGAAGCTAACCTGTGACATTGCGTGAAGGTATGAGTGTATGTCTTTTTAAAGGATTTGAACGGGGCATTATCAGTATAGTGAGAATATGTGTCCACCAGTTATTGATTTTGTTACTCTTTATTAGTCTAAAAGTGCTTAATTTTAATTTTGTACTTAATAGATTGAGTAGGTAGTGTTTGTATCTCTTTTGTGAATTTGCTTCCTAGCGTCATCCAATTTGGCAGAAGTAATTTCAGTGTGTTTTGCCTACTCACAAAACCAGTATTCTATTCTGAAATTTTTTGTGATACTTGTTGATGATTTAAAAAGTGCTGACCTTGGTTTATCAAGTCCTTTTAGCTGTGAAATGTGATACAGTTTTGGTCTTTTAACTTTTCTTCTCTTGTAAACAGGGAAAGTCAATGAAAGTAGTGCCGACAACTTATTCACCCAGAGACGTTCAGGAGAAACAGCCCAAAGCTTAGATACCTTTAAACCTCTATTTCTGAGTGACCTTAAGAATTCTACCGACTATGAAGCTATTTCACAAGGTTGCAACAACAACACAGAATGTATCTATGATACTCTGAGCACAAAAAATAGCTCTTTCGGCTTAGAAACTATGAGAGTGTCCAAGGATTTCCAATTTGTAAAGAAAATCCTTAGTAAGTAATCTTAATATGACACTATGATAGTTTTTTTTTATATAACATAATTTTCCAACATATTCCCTGTTATATTGTTAATGCAACAAATTATATAACTGTCAATTTTAGCTAGGAAAAACATGCAACAGAGTCTACTGTAATTACTCTTCATCACATGTAATATCATAATCATGAGAAACCTAAGAACCCTATTCTTCATGATTAGTCTTTGTGTTAATGCCAGTACAGTGCATAGGACGTCTTACATTTTGAATGAACAAATTATGTGTTTTTAACAATTACATTTTTAAAGACATTTAATGATAATCAGATATATTTTCATACAGAACATGATACTGATTTAAATGGAAGAATAGCTTTCTAATCCACAGGGCAATACACAGATTATCTATATAAAATATTTTGTGTTAGAGGTGGGTTTTTCTCTCCAAACGTTGTCTATATTCTCATTGCGTTTTAAAATAACAAAACAAGAAAACTCCTTTTAAATGAGTTTAAATATTGTCTAACCTTTATTATTATCTTACACTATAGTACAAATAATGATAATATACTGCCCTGACACCAGAAATACTAAGATGCCTTTATTTTAAAACCACACTTTTATCATTATACGATATAAATCTAGTTTACCTTATAATAAAGTTATGCAGATATGATATATTAATAATAACATTTCATAAATCACTGCCAGTCTGTGAACAGATATTTTAAAGCTTTATTTTAAAAGTTACATGTTGTGTTTCAGCATGTTTTAAATATAATGGTAGATGTTTCTCTAGCTGTTATCTAGCGCCTCACTCCTGCTTAAAAAAAATAAGAAAAAAAGCCAGTCAGCTGTTTTGTATGCGCTTTTTGCTACAGAAAAAAAAACATGAAGTAGTAAAATAATGTAGCATCTCTGTCTCTTTCCTGTACCCACAAGTAATAAGGATTAAAGGGACACAAAACCCAAAAAATGTATTTCATGATTTAGGTAGAAAATACAATTTTAAACAACTTACCAGTTTACTTCTATTATCAAATTTCCTTCATTCTCTTAGTATTATTTGTTGAAGCAGCAGCAATGGTTTCTAATTGAACACATGGGTGAGCCAATGACAATCGGTATATATATATATATATATATGCAGCCACCAATCAGCAGCTAGAACCTAGGTTCTTTGATGCTCCTGAGATTTCCTAGATGAACCTTTCAGCACAGAATATCAAGAAAAGGAAGCAAATTAAATAGAAGCAAATTGGAAATTTGTTTAAAATTGTATGCTCTGTCTAATGCATGAATGTCTTATTATGACTTTACTGTCCCTTTAAGCTCCCATTCACATTAATTCCTTGATTGATATAGCTTCTGATTGGCTGTGCCATTCCCTCTCTTAAAAAAAAGAATGTGTGGTGTCAGCTGCTATCTAATATGTAGCAATGCAAATACACAGCATGGGTTTTAGGTTTATTTTTGTACTGTTTTGTAATGTACTCATTATGCTATAAGTGCTTGTGGAAACCTTAAACATATATCTCATTTATATTGGCTTGTCTTTAGAGATATTTTTTATAATGATGTTGAACTGGGAGATAAATATTGTGGTTGCTTATGAAACATATGTTGCTTATCTAATTCTATCATCAATAGATAGTAACATCTTTTACACTCTTCTACAGCTTGCTCAATGTGTGTTTCCCATGTGTTTCAGATTCCAACCCTCCTGTCATAAACGGATCTATCACTGTCAATGCTTTTATGGGTGAAACAGTTACTTCACTGTACAGTTCCAGTAGCACAGTTACTTTTTCTGCTGCTGAGAGTTATCCTGATGTAACTGTATCAGGTAAGCATATCACAAGCATCATCTTAAACCACCTTCCCCTCTCTTTGCCGCTTCTCAGTGTATTGCTAAATTGGTATCTTTTTCTTTCAAATAGTTTTTATTGGGTTAATACATTTCACCAAAGTACAACAAATAATTCTGCATGCATAGAATAAATACAGTTTGTGATTATCAAGAACCCATATTTTTATAATACAAATATATTTAAGTAATCTAGAAAAAAAACTGAAAGTAGTTGAAAGAGAATGGTCTAGGAAGGGTATTTTAGGAAGGGGAAAAGAGGGGAAAGGGGGAGGAGTGGGATAGGGAACAACCAATATTATTCATATCTTATTACTTATCCCTTAAAATAATTATTGCAGACAAGCCGTGTACAGCCGAAACATAAACATGCAAGTACACAGCGTAAACCAGTAGAAATATATAATCATGGGAATGCACTATGTAATTAAATTAGTCGATTCAACCGGGATGGTAGAGAGGGAAGAAGAGGGGACCGTGAGAGGGTTAGGGAAGTACTTATAAAAGGGGCTAAAGAAAAAAGAAGAAAAGGAAGGGGTGCTGTATCAGAACCTCCTTGCACCCAACATCTCGGATAAGAATGGGACACATCCCCTCTGTTTATAGATGGATTTGGATGGTAAACCAACAGTGTATAGATAATAAAGTCAATAAGGGATCAACTTTTATAAATTTATGATATTCTTTGCTCCCATAAAAAGATAATATCTAGTATAAAGTCTTTCTTCCCCAAAAAACAATAATGTCTTTTCTCTAGTGACAATATATGTGTTACCTCGGCCTCCCATTGGCTGTATGTGGGTGGGTATGTTTGTTTCCATAACCTGGGTATAATGCGCTTGGCACAGGTAAGCATCAGTTGTAGTAGCTTTTTGCGATATATACAATGTAAGTTAGGAATATGGTTTAGTAGGATCATTGAAGCCGTAAGGGTAAGCTGTGTGCCCAGCGTGAGATTGACACAATGTTCCACTTGGGCCCAAAAAGCTGACAGTTTATTACAAGACCACCATATATGAGAGAATGTGCCAATCCCTCCGCATCGCCTCCAACATCTAGAGTTGGCTCCCGGGAAAATTGCATTTAGTTTTTGAGGTGTAAGATACCAACGAGAAATAATTTTATAATTAAGTTCGGCCAGAGCAAGTGAAATCGAGGAGGTGTGTGTCATACGAAAGCATCTTAACCACTCATCGTTTGGGAGTTGGACCTGCAGCTCTATCTCCCATTTGGAGGTAAAGAAAGGTAATCTAGTTATGGGTAAAGTTCTTAGGAGTTTGTGTGTAATGGCAAGGTGAGATTTGTGAGTGTCCCTAGAGAGACATAGTTTTTCAAAAGGTTTGAGTGCGCGTAAACAGTCATATCTATAAGGACCATCAAGAATTGCTTGTCGAATTTGAAGATAGGAGAACCAACTATGGAAAGGGGAGCCTATGGAATCTTGCAGAGCAATTCTACCTCTTACCTGAGACGAATCTGTGAGTAAGAATATAGGCATATTTTTATATGTTATTTCCTTAGCTTCGTATTTAAATTGGTATTGGTCAAAAAAGAGGGTATTATTAAGTAATGGGGTCATTGGCGAAATTGGGGAGGAGAGAGTATTCGGATGTTGGATAAGGGAGTCCCAAATAGCTAGTGTAGTTTTAATACATTCGTTAGAGGTAAACGTTGGGGGTCTGTGGGTTCTAGGGAGCCAACAGATATCTCGCATATCACTTTGTTTAAGTAGTGCAGCCTCAATTTGGATCCATAATTTAAGTGGTGAGTTGTGGTTCCACGCAACTATGCGTGCAAGATGTGTTGCCTCTTGCCTTATGATATAGCGTTAGATTTGGGATGTTTAGGCCTCCCTCCTCTTTTCTCAGGCAGAGGGTTTTACGAGACACTCTAGGTTTTTTATATGCCCAGATGAAGGATTCTAACATCCTTTGTTGAGTACGTATATAATGGCCCGGTATTGATATAGGAAGAGCCTGAAATAAATATAAATATTTAGGGACTATCATCATTTTTATCGTATTTACTCGACCTATCCAAGAGAGATGACCTTGTTTGTGCCATGTGTCTACCAAAGAAAAAATAGTACTTTGAAGTGATATATAATTATCTTGAAACAAGTCCTGAGGGTTTTTTGATATATGTAACCCCAGGTATCTAAGAGTATTTGTGATAGGGAAGGGGGTTTTCTGCCTAAGAAAATCTAATTCTGCTGTATTTACATGAATGGGGATAATGTTGGATTTTCCCATATTAATTGAATAATTGGAAAACTGTTCATACGTCTCCAAAGCTTGTATTAAGGCTGGTAGGGAAGTTAGCGGTGCTTGTAATGTAAAAATAATATCGTCCGCAAAGAGAAGGCATGTCTGTTGAATTTTGCAGAATGAAATGCCTTTGATATTAGGATTGTTTCGTATCTGGATAGCTAATATTTCTACTGTGATGTCAAATAGAAGGGGAGATAGCGGGCACCCTTGACGTGTGCCATTAGATATTGGGAAAGTATGGGAAATTGTATTGTTAACTTTAATCGTAGCTCGAGGGCTATTATACAAAGCTTTTACTCTAGAAATAAATTTGTTTGAAAAACCAAATTTCGACAGGGCCGACCACATAAAATGCCAGTCGACCCTGTCGAAAGCTTTCCCCGCATCAGTAGAGAGGAGCACAATAGGGCTTTTAAGATCATGGGACGTATATAGTGCATGTAGTAGTCTGGTGGTATTGTCTTTTGCCTCCCGACCTCTGATCAATCCCACCTGGTCCAGGTAGATGACCTTATGTAAGATAAGATTAAGATGATTTGCCAGAATCTTAGCATAAATCTTAATGTCTACGTTCAATAAAGAGATTGGCCTGTAGTTGCCTACTATATCCGTAGGTTTATCTGGTTTAGGTATTACTGTAATCATAGCATCTAAGAGAGACTGGGGGAATGTGAGGCCTTGGTCTATAGACTGAAATAATTTGTGCATGTGGGGGCTGATATTACCTACTAATAACTGATAAAATTTGGTAGAAAGACCATCTGGTCCAGGGGATTTGTTACTAGGGAGAGACTTAATCCTGTTTGCCACTTCTTGTAGGGAGATGGGGGCATCTAGCGTATTCAGGTCATCCTCCGGAACAGAGGGGACTTGAATGGAGTCAAAGTATAATTTCATCTTATCTCCTCTTTCTTGGTCATTCTCATTTTTAATATTATACAGTGAGGTGTAGTACGCAACAAAGCTATTGGATATATCTTCGTTTTTGGTATATGTTGTACCTGGGCTATGTTTAATAGAGTGTATGTGTGAGTTGAGCCTTTGTTTTTTAAGAAATCTGGCCAGCATCCTCCCCGCCTTGTTTGAATCCGCAAAGAATTTAGCCTTAGTTGTCAGAGCACGCATATGTGCATTTTCAATTAAGAATTTATTAAGATTATCTCTAGCTTCCTTTATTTCAGTCAGCCTTTGTGAAGACAACGGATCTAGTTTGTGCGAGTTTTCCTTAGCTAGGAGAACGCTAGTCAGAGAATCAAATTGGGCGGATCTTTGTTTTTTAAGTTTTGTGGTTAATTGTATAATGATGCCCCGAATGAAGCACTTGTAAGATTCCCAATTATTTGCCACATTAGTACGGAGGAAATGTTAAACTGGAAATATTAATCTGTATGTTTAATTAATTGGTCTACAATTTCAGTGTCTGTAAGTATGTGTTCGTTAAGTCTCCAATTCAGCCTGTGTTTGGGCTTATTTGACCACTTGAAAGTAGACTTGACTAAGCTGTGGTCTGACCACGGAGTGTGTGATATCTTAGAATCCACAATATTCGTTAGGAAGGCCTGGTTACAAAATATATAATCAAGCCTCACATATGATTTTTGCGGTTGGGAAAAAAAGGTGTAATCTTTAGTGGACGTATGAACTGTTCTCCATGTATCAAATAGTTTAAGTGAACGAAGTAGTGCATTATTATTTCTGATCTGTGAACTTCTGAGGTATGAGTGGCCCGTAGAGGTGTCCAGTGAAGGATCTGATGGGAAATTAAAGTCACCTCCTAGCACAATGGGGCCTTTAGCTATATCTAGTAGCTTGCTTGTAACTTTGCGGAAGAAGCAGGCAGTGGGTTTGATAGGAGCATATATGTTTGCTAATATAATGGGTTTTCCATAATAAAGGCCTACCAAAATCAAAATTCTACCATCAGGGTCACTAAACTGTTGTAGTAAATCAAATGGTGTGTTACGTTTAAATAAAGTGCAAACTCCGTTGTGTCTGGTTGGGCCCGAGCTGAAATAGTGTTTGTCAAAATATTTAGATGGGAGTTTCGGTTCATGGGCTTTTTTAAAATGGGTTTCCTGAACCATAACTATGTCCAAATTCTTTTTGTGAAAGTCATAAAAAGCAATTGAGCGCTTTTCAGCAGAGAGAAATCCTTTAACATTTTGAGTAGCAATGTTTATTGACCCTTCATATATGTAGGTAGACATTATAAGTGCTATGGGTATGTGTATTATCAAAAAAGGAGCAAAGTATCAGTGCAAGGAGGTTATTAGTAGTCTGATACAGGTTAAAAGGAAAGATTAAAAAGTTTGCGTATGGAGTAAATTTGGGAATCAAAATTTGGTATGATGTCGGGATTCGTTAAAGGGGAAAAGAGGGAAAAAGAAGGCACTGGTGTGAGGGTAGTAGAGGTCTTTGAGCAAGCTGGGCATGTTATTGCTAATTTTTTTTATAAAGGAAGAGTATAACTTAATAAGAGGGAGGGGAAAGGTAAGAAAATAGCAGATATTTTGTATACATAGGTGAACCATTATAAATCTTAGATGAAATACCTTGGAGATAGTACGACCATATAATAGCTACATTAAAGCATAGGCTATCACTTCACATACAATACTGACTCCAACCATAAGGGACCAGGAGAGACCTGACTTCACTAATTTATAGGAATGGTTCTAATGTGAATACGTTTGTTTCTGTGGGTTAGATATTCTGCCAACAAGTAATGTTAAGAGAATTCTGTTTTTGACCCAAACAGAATCTATAGTGGTTTAGCAATGTTTGTAGTCTTACTAACTGGTTAACTCAGAAGAGATATACTGAGCTGGGAATCAGGGTGAACTGAAGCTCAGAGTAAACAACAAGGCCTCAGGAATTTTTGCTATATAATATCATTCGTTCCTATTTTGGTGCAGCTGGGTCAAGCATAAACGGAATAATGAAAATAATGCTAAAACTTGCTGTAGAGGTGCTACAATGGACTAACGGCCACTATATAAATATGGTGTATGAGATATGGGGATCATGTCTGCAGTTAATATATCAGTTGACAGAAACCAGATAGTTATACATGTTGAATTTGATAAATTTTGTGACAATATAGCTTTCAGTATGAGATTAGATGGAGATCTGTGAAACCTCAGGGGCTCAGCAAATAAGGAAGTCAGGTCTCAAAGGAATTCCACACTGCATTAAGTTTAAACCTATATCATCAGCTCTTATAGGTATAACATCTATCTTCAGGCCTATAAAAGACAGGTTAAATTAACATAACAAGGTATCCCTAGTAATTGGCTAAAGTCTCAATGATACCTAGAAAAAAACATCAGATTAAGGGAACAGCAAAGAAAGTATGACAATAACAATTAGTATCACAACTGCATACTAGTTTCAAACATAAAGTAGGTTATAGGTTATAGCAGGAACTTCAAAAATTTACGCCTGAAAAGTTACAGCCTGTGAGGGGCGGCTATAAGAGGATGTGGACTGAAATAGAACCTTTAGAAGCTATGTTGAAAATAACTTGCATATATATGATTATTAGCCTTATTGGCTGAAATAAACCAAACCTTCCAACATAACAAGTAACAATGTATGAATAAACTTGAACTGTATATCTCTTCGGAGGTGCATTCATTTGAGGGAGATGGCACCCCAAGGGGTCTCTAAGTATCATAAGACATTTTGTAACATAATATGGTTGACATGTGAAGTGGTTACAATTGAATAATTAAGCAAATAATTCTATCATGACCCGGACTGATAATTAGCTGTAGAGAAAATTAAATTAGTGAGTAGTTGTAACTGAATACCTAAACCAACAGTTCACACGTGTCCAGAACTAGCATAAAACTGAAAAAAGAAGAAAGTTAGTGTCTGTATCATATAGTTACGTGACCCATCTCAAGGTGGATCTTCTACGGAGTCAGTAGTGCTGGTTTGTCTTCTTTTATTCTGCGATACCGCAGACTCCGTCCAGGGGCGTCTTTGCGGTTTGGGAGCTTCATGCCTAGCTGATGATGTTGATTGAGAATTCGAATCTTGGGGTTCTGGTGGTGAAAGGCATTCGAGTTTTTTCCCATTTTTAACAGCTATAACTGAGGTAGGGAACCCCCACCTATATGGAATCTTCATGGCTCGAAGATGGGAAGTCAAAAAAGAAAAATCTCTCCTTCTTTGGAGCGTTCATGCAGAAAGGTCCTGAAACACTTGTATTCGATGGCCTTGGAACGTGATGGAAAGTTGTTTTCTTGAATAGTTGTTTTCTTGAATAGTTTGTCCTCTAGGTCTACCATGTGATTATGTTGTTGAAAAGCTTTAGAGGAGAGATTCGCTATTTTCTGTGATGATACATATTCATGTTCTTCCAAGGTATCAACCCTGTAGCATAGGTCAGAAATGTCTTTCTTTAGGCCTGCACACTCACTCTTAATGCAAGATTTAACCTGCTCTATCAGAGCTTCCATAGCACCATAGGTAATGATATCATCTTTTCCCATTTCCTTTAGTTTAGGTTGTATCCCCATTGCAGCATCTGCAGCCTCACATGAGCTTTCATCCTGAGAAGGTTGTTCTATATCAGGATTTTTCTGAGGTTTTTGTTTGTCTGTTTGTTTGAAAAAAGAGCTCATAGCTCCCTGGGCAGTTGGTGTTAACTTTTGAGATTTGTCACTCCTGGTTAATTTCCTCTGTGACATATTGGTAGGACTCACTTAATTTATTAATTATGTGGTTGGAAAGATATTCAGTCCCTCTGTAGTAATACACCTCTCCTGGGGATATTGCTCTCACAGAGCGATCGCGGTAAAAGGAGTTGGATATGACCCACTGCTACTAAGAACAGTGGGAAAAGGGTCAGCAGGGTGTACACTGTTTTATAATCAGGGTATATAATAAAGACTCAGCAATTACAGTGTGGTTGACGTTCCTCACCAGTATATCATGTTGAAAATTTAGTGTCACTTAGCAATAAGTTCCTTATTATGTGTTGTGAGGCAGCAAGAGAACAGCAGGTAAGAGGCAAAAAAAAAGATATAAGAGGTGGAGAGTGAGTCTTCTGTTTAAATAACATTAGTTGCTTTGTTTCAGCATATCAGCATGTAAAAAGTGTTTTTGTCAATGTCTCCATGATAACATGCATGCCAAGAGAAAGTTTCCAAATTGCTGCTTATCTTGCGGCTGCTGTATCCAGCTATTATGTTGTTCAGGACATGATTTAAAGGTATAAAGCGTTAGCAGTGTATAAAAATAAGAGGGTTCACCTTTGTTCTTGTGGAAGGTGATCCGGTTCGGTTCAAGGGTTTTTTAGCCAGGCGTCTCCATGTATATTGAGCTGAGAGGTGCTGTGACGCAGAGTTAAAACGACCGCGTGGGTTTGTAAGGTGCGGTCCAAGCGTCGCCGGCAAAGTTTGTAAATCCCAGACCAAAGTTACACCGGGTGTTCTCTGTGTGATCTGGACCCCAAATAAGTAGCTTGTTTTTCGATTGCTCAAGGCTGTCAGCAAATATAAGCCTTCATGCCCAGCTCGCATACAGAGCTTCAGTTCAGTGCGGCCATCTTGGTCAGCCGCTCGCCCCGCCTCCTAAATTGGTATCTTTTGTGTTCCATTCTGTTCATTATGACAGCAGCATATCCAGATTTGGCCTGCCCTATGACTAGAAATCAGCTGTCAAAGACTTGAGATATTTAGAAAATTTCTATAAATTGTTTCTAACCAAATAGCTTTCCTATAAATGGCTTGGTCTAGGTTTAATTTAGTTTACTATGTTTAAATGTAAGTTATCTCAGTATGCAGCTTTTTTAATATTCAGTATTCCTGATGCCCTTAATCACATAGACTTGTTGTTTTTACATCAATAAATTACCCAGATAAATATTCAACTATTAATTCAATAATATTTTTTTTTCCCCATGAAAATACTTTCCTTTTAAATAGCTTCTGGAAAATTGACATGGAAACCAACCAGCACAAATGGATTTGATTTCCAGATTGTGGCTACAGATTCAGGAAACCTCTCTTCCTCCCATAAACTCGAGTTTGTGCTCTGCGACTGTCGTATCAAAGAGGAATGTAACTATGCACAAACATCAAGGGTCAATGACACTTCTCTTTCTGTAAGTATAAAGAGTTAGTTTATAGATCATCTAAGTTAACTTTGTGTACACTTATATTAAAATTCAATCCCAATAAGTGTCACATTTCCAGAAGTTTTATGACTCCTAAAAGAAAATTAAATAAAAAATATTTTATAATGGTCATTTATACATTGTTAACAGATATACTAACAGAACCACCTTGGTAAACTAGCTGGATCTATATCCAATACCATCTTTCTAGGTGGAAATATCTATTTTAATTATCTTATTTTCTTTGTTATTAAACAGATTGCAGGTTGTGATTGCAAAAATAATTACACTGGAGACTTCTGCAAAACTGCACGTAATGATTGCATTCAAGGATGTTTTCCTGGGGTAACGTGTAACAGTAATGTGTGTGGTGCATGCCCTGCAGGCCTCACTGGAGATGGGATACAATGTAAAGGTGAGCAGCTATACTAATAGTGTTCATCTACCTCCCCACCATCTTCGTTGGAAATCCAAATTCTTAACACCAGGCTTCTCTTTCTGTCCATGTCAATGGTCCTGCCTTATCTGTTAGATGTGTACCTATTTATTCTGTTTAACTTAAAGGGATATTCTAGCCAAAATCAGAATCCACATGAATACATTTCAGTTTTGAATAGAAGCATGTGTTAGGCTTCTAATAAAAGCTATAGCTGTTTCAAAAGTGTACTTAAGAATGCGTTGTGCTCCAGCATTTTAAACAAAGCACTTACTCAAAGAGCCTAAGGTGCTCGTACCATTAGTAATGACTCAATTTGTTAATTGTTGACATGATACAAGCCCCACTAGAGCTATGAGCAGCTGCATTATTTACAATTCTGGTGCATTGAGAATATCTAGCTATGCTTCACATGCACAGAAACATTTTAACACTAAAACAGTGATAACTTTTATTAGAAGCATTTTTGCCAATACATTTACATTGCAAATATGTTTCTATTCAAAGCTATAATTAATCTATGTGCATTTACATTTTGACCGGAATGTTCCTTTAAAGCATCATATGAATTGATAGTGAGGTTTAAAAACCAATGTTCTCAACTCCTTTTATATAAAGAAAAAATAATTACAATTATCTTTGTATCACATGGGATCATGCATCTTCCCTGGTATTAGCCATTCGTGCTACTTCAAAAGTATGATGGCTGATTTATAAACTTACCCATGATAAAACAAAACCTTCAGACAAACTCTATCCTTGGTTTATATATTAATATGTTTTCATGGACTTTATTTAAAAAAAAACTTTACAATGACTATGGTCTGTTTATGTTATATAATATGAGAAGTGATATGGTATAACTGCTATCAATATAGGCTGTATAAGGTGTATATCATGTAATAGACATAACAATAAGCAATATGTCTTTTTCTGTATTCTTTTTGTTGTTTTATTAACAGCTGTAAGGGCTTTGTGTTTGGGCAGCTGTTTTATGTATTTAACATTATGGTAAAAGCAATATTAGTGTGATAAAAATAAGTATATTGGGTGTTTTCTATAATTATGTTCAAGCATCTGAGATGTCTTAATAGATCAAGCGATTTACACATTTATTTATTATACAATATCTTTAACATTGTGAGATATCAATTAAACCTAGAAAATAATAGTACTGCATGCCATTGTTGGATGTGACCCTAATTTGTTGCTTGATTCTTTTTTTTCTACATTGTAAGATTTATGATTTAAACAAAATGTAATTGATTGTATACTAACTTGCCTAGCTTTGCTTTCACAGATATTGATGAATGTGCCTCAAATAATCCATGCCCAGCAAATTCTACATGTGTAAACACCAATTCAAACTTTACATGCAATTGCACAGAGGGCTACACATGTGAGTATTACCGTCACATTCTTCCTTTTACTTTGAATGAAATAATTAGTCATTTGTACCGCTGTAGTTACTACATACAAAATAAATGGATCATAAAAGAAAAGGTAACCACAAAAGGGATTAACCCCTTAGTGACCAGACCATTTTTAAATTTTCTTACTGTTAAGGACCAGGGCTGTTTTTACATTTCTGCTGTGTTTGTGTTTAGAAATAGTTTTCCTCTTACTCATTTACTGTACCTACACATATTATATACCAATTTTCTCACCATTAAATGGACTTTCTAAATATTTTCATCATATCATATATAATTTACTATAAAAAAGGTTTATAAAATATGATGAAAAATGGAAAAAACACACCTTTTTCTAACTTTGACACCCAAAATCTGTTACACATCTACAACCACCAAAAAACACCCATGCTAAATAGTTTCTAAATTTTGTCCTGAGTTTAGAAACACCCAATGTTTACATGTTCTTTACTTTTTTGCAAGCTATAGGGCAATAAGTACAAGTAGCACTTTGCTATATCCAAACCAATTTTTTTTTTTCAAAATTAGCGATAGTTACATTGTAACACTGATATCTGTCAGGAATCCCTGAATAACCCTTCACATGTATATATTTGTTTTAGTAGACAACCCGAAGTATTGATCTAGGCCTATTTTGGTATATTTCATGCCACCATTTCACCGCCAAATGCGATCAAATAAAAAAATTGTTTACTTTTTTTTACAAACTTAAGGTTTCTCACTGAAATTATTTACAGCTTGTGCAATTATGGCACAAATTGTTGTAAATGCTTCTCTGTGATCTCCTTTGTTTAAAAATAGCAGACATATATGGCTTTGGCATTGCTTTTTGGTAATTAGAAGGCCGCTAAATGCCGCTGTGCACCACACTTGTATTATGCCCAGCAGTGAAGGGGTTAATTAGGTAGCTTGTAGGGTTAATTTTAGCTTTAGTGTAGAGATCAGTCTCCCACCTGACACATCCCACCCCCTGATCCCTCCCTGACCCCTCTCAAACAGCTCTCTTCCTTCCCCCCCCCCCAAAGGTCACCCCATCTTAAAGGAACAGTCTACACTAACATTTTTATTGTTTAAAAAGATAGATAATGCCTTTACTACCCATTCCCTAGCTTTGCACAACCAACATTGTTAGATTAATATACTTTATAACATTTAAACCTCTAAATTTCTGCCTGTTTCAAAGGCTCTATAGACAGCCTCTTAATCACATGCTTTTGTGTTTGTTTTTCACAACAGGAGACTGTTAGTTCATGTGGGCCATATAGATAACAATGTGGTCACGCCCACAAAGTTATTTAAGATTTAGCACAACACAATACTAAATGCAAGTCAATAGATAATATGTACAAAGTTATGTGATCAGGGGTCAGAAGAGTTTTAGATACAAGGTAATCACAGAGGTAAAAAGTATATATAACTGTGTTGGTTGCAAAACTGGGGAATGGGTGATAAAGGGATTATCTATATTTTAAAATAAATAGTCTATTGTAGACTGTCCCTTTAAGTACTGGCAGAAAGTCTGCCAGTATAAAAATATATATATATAGTTTTAAAAAACAACTTTTTTTTATTATATATTTTTTGCATTGTAGGGTCCCCCCTTACCACCCAACCTCCCTAAGCCCCCAAACAGCTCTCTAACCCCCCCTCTCTACCCCTTTATGCCCCCTTCCCTCCCTCCCTCCTCCCACCTCCTCCAATGAAAGGCCGCCCACCCACCCAACTCCCTCCAAGCCCTACCACGCCACTTAATATCGAGGCATCGCTGCAATACCCTGAAGGCATCTGGAAACGATCACGATGGCTTCCACCACTTGAAACCCCAAAAGACGTACCAGGCACGTCCTTGGTCGTTAACAACCGGTTTTTGTAGGACGTACCTGATACATCCTTGGTCGTTAAGGGGTTAAACAAATAGGCCTAGATTATAAGTGGAGGTCAAAAAATATCAAGAGTGCTCCTATTCTGGTGCTCATATTACAAGTTCAAATTAAAATGGTAAAGCTCGAGCGAAAGCCTCAGTTGCGCTAACATTAGTTGTGCTAAGGTTGGATAGCAAGGCTGTGCTAAATCCCTCAGCTAATAGACTTCTATGGGGTCTGCTACAAAACTCAGTTCTGGCTTTCGCTTAACCCCTTAACGACCAAGGACGTACAGGGTACGTCCTACAAAAACTGCCAGTTAATGACCAAGGATGCACCCTGTATGTCCTCAGGGGTTTCAAGTGGTGGAAGCGATCGTGTTTGCTTCCAGACGCTTTCAAGGTATTGCAGTGATGCCTCGATATTGAGTCATCACTGCAATACCTTTTTTTACCCACTGATGCAGAGAGAACCACTCTGTGGCCCTCTCTGCATCAGCCATCAGCCAGGTGTGCATGCATGCGCGCGCTAGTACTTTAAAATAAATTACACTGAAGGTGATGGGATGGAGGGAGAGGGAAAGGGGGGTTAAAAAATGTTAAGAAAGGGATTTGGGAGGGGGGTAGGCTATTGGGGGGGGCAGCTACACTCCAAAAAGCACTTTTTTTAAGCAAACTGGGTACTGGCAGACAACTGCCAGTACCAAAGATGTAGGCAAATAGGTAGAGGAGGGAGGGTTAGAGAGCTGTTTGGGGGGAGATCAGAGAGGTTGGGGGCTAAGGGGGGGATCCAACACTGCAGAATAATATATATATATATATATACTTTTTATTTTAGTACTGGCAGACTTTCTGCCAGTACTTAAGATGGCGGTGACAGGTGGAGGAGGGAAGAGAGCTGTTTGGGGGGGTCAAGGAGTTAACGATTTCTTTTATTTGATTGCATTCGACAGTGAAATGGTGGCATGAAATATACCAAAATGGGCCTAGATCAATACTTTGGGTTGTCTACTACACTACACTAAAGATAAAACTAACCTTACAAGCTACCTAATTAAACCCTTCACTACTGGGCATAATAAGAGTGTGTTGCGCAGAGGCATTTAGCGGCCTTTTAATTACCAAAAAGTAAAGCCAAACCCATAAATGTGTGCTATTTCTGAACAAAGGGGATCCCAGAGAAGCATTTACAACCATGTGTGCCATAATTTTAGTGAGAAACCTAAAGTTTGTGGAAAAGTTATAATTTTTTTTTATTTGATCGCATTTGGTGGTGAAATGGTAGCATGAAATATACCAAAATGGGCCTAGATTAATACTTTGGGTTGTCTACTAAAAAAAAAAATATATATATACATGTCAAGTTATATTCAGGAATTCCTGACAGATATCAGTGTTACAATGTAACTATCGCTAATTTTGAAAAAAAGGGTTTGGAAATTGCAAAGTGCTACTTGTATTTATTTTCTTATAACTTTCAAAAAGCAAAGAACATGTAAACATTGGGTATTTCTAAACTCAGGACAAATGTTAGTGTTTTTTGGTGGTTGTAGATGTGTAACAGATTTTGGGTATCAAAGCTAAAAAAAAATTAGTTTTTTTCCATTTTTTCAACATATTTATATTTTTTTATAGTAAATTATAAGATATGATAAAAATGGTATTTTTAGAAAGTCCATTTAATGGGGAAAAAAAACGGTATATAATATGTGTGGGTACAGTAAATGAGTAAGAGGAAAATTACAGCTAAACACAAACACCGCAGAAAAATAGCCCTGGATCCAAACAGTAAGAAAATTTTAAAGTGCTGTGGTCACTAACGGCTAGATTACGAGTCTTGCGTTAAGCTGAAAAAGCAGCGTTAACACGTCCTAATGCTGCTTTTTCACTACCGCTGCTATTACGAGTCTTGCAGGTTTAGGGGCACCGCACACTTTTTTGGCCTTACCGCAAAATGACTTACGTAAACTTTGTAAACCCTTTTTTCTATGGGACTTCCATAGCGCTGGTATTACAAGTCTGTCCTGGGAGGCCAAAAGGTGAGCGGTACACCCTCTACCTCCAAGATCTGTAACGCATTCTAAAGTCAGTAGTTATGAGTTTTACGCCATAGCATAAAACTCATAACTAAAGTGCTAAAAAGTACACTAACACCCATAAACTACCTATTAACCCCTAAACCGAGGCCCTCCCACATCGCAAACACTATAATAACATTTTTAACCCCTAATCTGCCGCTCCGGTCATCGCCGCCACTAGAATAAACATATTAAGCCCTAAACCGCTGCACTCCCACCTCGCAAACACTAGTTAAATATTATTAACCTCTAATCTGCCGCCCCTAACATTGCCGCCACCTACATTATACTTAGTAACCCCTAATCTGCCACCCCTAACATCGCCGCCACTATATTAAATGTATTAACCCCTAAACCTAAGTCTAACCCTAACCCTAACACCCCCTAACAAATATAAGTTAAATAAATATAAATAAAATTACTATCATTAACTACATTATTCCTATTTAAAACTAAATACTTATCTATAAAATAAACCCGAAGCTAGCTACAATATAACTAATAGTTACATTGTAACTAGCTTAGGGTTTATTTTTATTTTACAGGCAAATTTGTATTTATTTTAACTAGGTAGAATAGTTATTAGTTGTTAACTATTTAATAACTACCTAGGTAAAATAAATACAAATTGACCTGTAAAATAAAACCTAACCTAAGTTACAATAACACTTAACACTACACTACAATTAAATAAATTAACTAAATTAAAAACAATTAAATAAATTAAATTAGATTAGCTACAACCCCCCCCCCACTAAAATACAGAAAATTAAAAACAAATTACAGATCTTTAAACTAATTACACCTAATCTAATAGCCCTATCAAAATAAAAAAGCTCCCCCCCCAAGTAAAAAAAAACCCTAGCCTAAACTAAACTATCAATAGCCCTTAAAAGGGCCTTTTGTGGGGCATTGCCCCAAAGTAATCAGCTCTTTTACCTAAAAAAATACAAACAACCCCCCCAACAGTAAAACCCACCACCCACACAACCAACCCCCCAAATAAAATACTAACTAAAAAACCTAAGCTCCCCATTGCCCTGAAGGGGCATTTGGATGGGCATTGCCCTTAAAAGGGCATTTAGCTCTATTGCAGCACAAAGCCCTAACCTAAAAAATAAACCCACCCAATATACCCTTAAAAAAACCTAACACTAACCCCCTGAAGATCGACTTACTGTTCTGAAGACCGGACATCCATCCTCAAGGAAGTGGCAGAAGTCTTCATCCAAGCCGGGCCGAAGTCCTTAACGAAGCCGGGAGAAGTCTTCATCCAAGCAGAGCGAAGTGGTCCTCCAGACGGGCAGAAGTCTTCATCCAGAGGGCATCTTCTATCTTCATCCATCCGACGCGGAGCGGGTCCATCTTCAAGACATCCGACGCAGAGCATCCTCTTCATCCGGATTCTTCTTACTGAATGACGTCATCCAAGATGGTGTCCAAGATGGCATCCCTTAGATTCCGATTGGCTGATAGAATTCTATCAGCCAATCGGAATTAAGGTAGAAAAAATCATATTGGCTGATGCAATCAGCCAATAGGATTAAAGTTCAATCCTATTGGCTAATCCAATCAGCCAATAGGATTGACCCCACATTCTATTGGCTGATTGGAACAGCCAATAGAATGCGAGCTCAATTCTGTTGGCTGATTGCATCAGCCAATAGGTTTTTTTCTACCTTAATTCCGATTGGCTGATAGAATTCTATCAGCCAATTAGAATCTAAGGGACGCCATATTGGATGAAGTCATTTAAAGGAACCATCATTCAGTAAGAAGACTCCGGATGAAGAGGATGCTCCACGTCGGATGTCTTGAAGATGGACCCGCTCCGCGTCGGATGGATGAAGATAGAAGATGTCATCTGGATGAAGACTTCTGCCCATCTGGAGGACCACTAATAAGTGTAAGATTAGGGGTGTTTAGACTCGGGGTTCATGTTAGGGTGTTAGGTGTAAACATAACTTTAGTTTCCCCATAGGAATCAATGGGGCTGCGTTACTGAGTTTTACGCTGCTTTTTTGCAGGTGTTAGACTTTTTCTCAGCTGGCTCTCCCCGTTGATTCCTATGGGGAAATCGTGCACGAGCACGCACGACCAGCTCACCGCTGACTTAAGCAGCGCTGGTATTGGAGTGCTGTATGGAGCTCAATTTTGCTCAACGCTCACTTCTTGCCTTTTAACGCCGGGTTTGTAAAAACCCATAATACCAGCGCTGTAGGTAAGTGAGCAGTGAGAAAAAACTGCTTGTTAGCACCGCATAGCTCCTAACGCAAAACTTATAATCTGTCTGTAAGGAATTAAGCTGAAACTAGAAGTGCACTAAGCAGAAAGTGCAGAATAGCTTAAATAGTTTTTTTCTTCACTCAGTAGAAACTAATCATATTTTTAAAATAATTGAACATTCACACATACAAATCCACACACATTTAATGTATACATCTTTTGAGCCCTTCCCAATCCAACACCTTGTCATCATATACCATATACCTTTACATTAGTGTTAAATACTTTCTTTTCAATAATAAACACATATTTTACTTTTAGTATGTAAGAGTATAATTATTTATTTTTATAGGTTTTACATATTTTTTATTTACTTTTATTTTAGCCCTAACGCTTTGCTTCAGGTCTACAGGCAAGCTTTTTTAGAGCAATGTTAAGCATGGTCGCATATCCATTAGAATTATACGGTGCGCTAAAAAGATTCTCTTGTAAGTCTTTTTAACCATTCACATCTAAAGCCAGATTGCGCTCCAATTGTAATAAGGGACATAGTTAACATTTGTTCAGGAGTTGCAGTGCCTCCATGTGTAGGTAGAACAAATAGAAATCACAAATAACTAAGTAATAATAAAATATATATGAAAAATGTAAACATAAAAAAGATATACAGCAGATACACCTGTAACAAGATATGTTACAGATTATCCTTAAGTTTATAAATATATTATTATATTATTATTATTTTGTTCACATTTCTTCCAAGAATTTTTGAAAGTATGTGAGACTTAGGTTTTGCCATTCAGGCAGAGATATTAAGGAAAAAGTCTTACGGGGGAGTAATGATTTTAATGTTATATTAATTATGTAGTTGTGAAGACATGGGGGTTAATTTATTAAAGTCTGGTGGACATGGTACGCTGTAGCGTATCATGTCCGCCAGACATCGCTGAATGCGGACAGCATACGCTGTCCATATTCAGCATTGCACCAGCAGCTCTAGTGAACTGCTTGTGCAATACCGCCCCCTGCAGATTAGCGGACAATCAGCCACTAGCAGGGGGTGTCAATCAGCCTGATCATATAGGATCGTGCGGATTGCTGTACGCAGCCTCAGAGGTGGTGTGTGAGTTAAGGAGCAGTGATCTATAGGCCGCTGCTTCTTAACTCCTGTTTCTGGCAAGCTTGAAGGCTCGCACGGAAACACAGTGAATTGGCCCAATTCGGCCAATAATAAATTGACCTCTGGGTGTTTATATAGATTTTAGTTTCTGTCCTAAAGACTAGCCCTATATAAGTTATATGTAATTATTCAGGGAGACATATCTCGCATTCCTGTTTTATTCTACTGAGCAGGCATGAGAGAGCATTGCATAAAATGTTTTACTGTAGTATTATTGCTTTAAAAGCTAGATTACAAGTAAAACTCAATAGATGGTGGAAGGTACGCTATCTTTTGAGCAACTTTGTACAAAGAACAATGCGTAATCTGGTATTACCAAAGCATCGTAATGTGGTTGAAACTTTTTTATTTTGCCCTATACTTTAAATGATTATTGCAGGGAGCGCTATTAGTGAGCTCATTGTGCTTGTATTACAAGTGGAGAGTCAAGTGTTGTGTTTGAGCACAATCCAAAATATTGCTGTAAAATTGAGAGTAAACCTATATTACTAATACAGAGCTACATAAAGAACTCCACTACTTGTGCACCAGCTTAGAGCATTCTTGGCTTAATGCACCATTGGCTTAGAGCACCTTCATCTTAGTGCCAGAGAGATATTTAACTTGAATTTTGCTGTGTTCCCCCGACATTATCTGAGAAATTTAGCTCAACTGCACTTTCTGACATGCAGATGTTAGCACACCCTAGAATAAAGCTTGAGTTCTAAAAATAACTTTGTATTTGTAATACAAGTGCAAAAAGTGAAGCACTATTGATTGCGCTTGTGCAATATTAATGCACAATAGCAGTAACATTTTTGCACTCCACTTGTAATCTAGGCCAAATTGTTTACTGTAATATCATCCTGATTATTTGTTTTAAACTTACAGGGAACGGAATAGCATGTTGTAGTGCATGTGACCAAAATTTCTGCAAAAATGGAGGAACCTGCATCAGAACTGGGGAATCTTGCACCCAGAAATGTATATGCCCTCCAGCCTTCAAGGATAGTGTCTGCACAGTTGCCGGCAACAATTTCCCAGCAGTACTTAAGAGTGGTAGGTGCTGAAATCAATGATCTGTGGTAAAGCTAATTTTATTCTTCTTTTCAGGGCTGAATGCTAGAATTGTTATATCATCTGTTTCTAGTAACAATTTTGGCCATTGCGCGTGGAATGGCAGGTCTCCTGTATTACAAGTCACGGCGGTATAGCTATACTGCAAGCGTTTTAGCCTGTAACGCAACTCACCATTCCGCACTCAAAAAATTACTTTTGAGTGTGGGATTTTCATAACGGCTAAAATGCTTGCGTTATGGTCTACTGTCGCAATCCATTCCGCGATCTGAGACCAGTAGTTGTGGATTTTGTGAAACAAAAATGTTTCACAAAACTCAACTAAAATGTTACAAAGTACACTAACACCCATAAACTACCAATTAACTCCTAAACCTCCACCTTCCCGCATCGCAAATACTATACATCTATTAACCCCTAATCCTCCGCCCACCCACATCGCCAACACTACATAAAGCTATCAACCCCTAAACCTCCAGCCCCCACATTGCTACTACTATAATAAAGTTGTTAACCCCCAAACTGCCGGCCCCCACATCGCTAATTCTATAATAAACATATTAACCCCTAAACCATTAGGCCCCCACATCGCTACTACTATAATAAATCTATTAACCCCTTAACCGCCGCACCCCCACATCGCAATCCACTAAATTAAACTATTAACCCCCTAAACCAACCCCTAAAACCCTAAACTAAACACCTCCCTAACTTTAAAATAAATTTACAATACAACTATCATGAAATAAATAAAACTTACCTGTGAAATAAAAATAAAAATTAAACTCTAAATAAACCTAACATAACTATTTTAAGAAAATTAACTACAAAATACCCTAAATTACAAAAAAAAACCTAAATTACAAGATTAAAATAACCTAACACTACGATTTTTTTTACACATTTAAAAAAACCTAAGACTTCGAAAAAAATAAATAAATCTAACATTACTAAAAAGAACAAACACTAAAATTACGAAAAATAAAAAAACACTAAGATGACAAAAAATAATAAACTAAATTATACAAAATAAAAAAATTATAAAAAAAATTATACCTAATCTTATAGCCCTATAAAAACAAAAAAGCCCCCCCACAAATATAAACACCCCCTAACCTAACAAAAAGCTACCAATAGCCCTTAAAAAGGCCTTTTGTAGGCCATTGCCCTAAGTTAAACAGTTTTTTTTACATTAAAAAATTACAAAGTCCCCCCTAACAGTAAAATCCCCCAACCAACCAATCCCCCAAAATAAAAAACCTAAGTCTGATAAAAACCTAAGCTACCCTTTGCCCCTAAAGGAGCATTTGTATGGGCATTGCCCTTAAAAGGGCATTGAGCTCTTTTACTGCCCATTGAAATAAAAAAGCCCTATTCTAAAAAAAAAACACCCCCAAAAAAAACAAAAAACTAACACTAACCCCAGGAAATCTACTCACAGTTCCTGAAGTCCAGAAATCCATCTTCATCAAGGCAGTGAGAAGTCTTCATCCAGGCGGCGACATCTTCATCCATCGCGGGGGCATCTTCTATCTTCATCCCGGTGGGGCGGAGCTGTGGCAGTGCGGAGCAGAGCTGTCCAGGACCGGCGGCGACATCCAGCGGGGAACGTCTTCTTCATGGGATTAACCACCGCACACTGAATCTTGAATGCAAGTTACCCCTTTTATATTGGGGTGCCGTTGCATTCCTATTGGCTGAAAAATTCAAATCAGCCAATAGGATGAGAGCTGCTTAAATAATATTGGTTGATTTGAACAGCCAATAAGATTTAAGCAGCTTTCATCCTATTGGCTGATTTGATTTTTTCAGCCAATAGGAATTTAACGGTACCCCAATATAAAAGGGGTACCCTGCATTCAAGATTCAGTGTGGGGTGGTCGATCGCATGAAGAGGACATTCCCTGCTGGATGTCGCCACGGTCCTGGACAGCTCCGCGTCACCGGGATGAAGATAGAAGATGCCCCTGCGATGGATGAAGACTTCTTGCCGCCTGGATGATGATTTCTCGCCGCCTGGATGAAGTTGGATGAAAGATGGACTTCAGTAACTGTGAAAAGATTTCCTGGGGTTAGTGCTATGTTTTTTTGGATGTTTTTTTTTTTTAGAATAGTGCTTTTTTATTTTAATGGGCAGTAAAAGAGCTGATTGCCCTTTAAGTGCAATGCCCATACAAATGCCCCTTAGGACAATGCCCTACAAAAGGCCCTTTTAAGGGCTATTGGTAGTTTATTGTTAGGTTAGGGGGTGTTTTTATTTTGGGGGTTTTATAGGGCTATTAGATTAGGTGTAATATTTATTATTTTGGACTATTTTGTTTATTATTTTTTGTAATCTTAGTGGTTCTTATTTTTTGTCATTTTAGTGGTTTTTTTTGGTAATGTTAGATTTTTACATTTGTAATATTTTTTTTTTTATTTGTAGTTTATTTTCTTTTCTTAAAATAGTTATGCTAGGTTTATTTATAGTTTAATCTTATTTCTTTTTATTTCACAGGTAAGTTTTTATTTATTTTAAGACAGTTATATTGTAAATGTAATTTAAAGTTAGGGGGTGTTAGGTTTAGGGGTTAATAGTTTCATTTAGTGATATGCGATGTGGGAGGGGGCGCGGTTTAGAGGTTAATATGTTTAGTTTAGTTTTAGCAGTGTTGGGGGCCGGCGGTTTAGGGGTTAATAACTTTTATAGTAGTAGTGATGTGGGGGGCTGGCGGTTTAAGGGTTAATAAGTTTATTTAGTGTCGGGGCAGCGGTTTAGGGGTTAATAGGTTTATTTAGGTGTTAGCAATGAGGGGGGTGGTGGTTTATGTGTTAATCGCTTTATTTAGTGTTGGTGATCTCAGGGGATGGCGGATTATGGGTATTTAGACTAGGGGTTTATGTTAGGGTGTTAGGTTTTAACGTAACTTTCTTTTCCCCATAGACATTAAAGGGACAGTCTACACCAGAATTTTTATTGTTTTAAAAGATAGATAATCCCTTTATTACCCATTTCCCAGTTTTGCATAACCAACACAGTTATAATAATATACTTTTAACCTCTGTGATTATTTTGTATCTAAGCCTCTGCAAACTGCCCCTTTTTTCAGTTCTTTTGACAGACTTGCAGTCTAGCCAATCAGTGCCTGCTCCCAGATAACTTCTCGTGCACGAGCACAGTGTTATCTATATGAAATACGTGAACTAACACCCTCTAGTTATGAAAAACTGTTAAAATGCAATCTGAAAGAGGTGGGCTTCAAGGTCTAAGAAATTAGCATATGAACCTCCTAGGTTAAGCTTTCAACTAAGAATAAAAGTAAATTGGAAAATTGTTTAAAATTACATGCTCTATCTGAATCATGAAAGTTTATTTTGGCCTAGACTGTCCCATTAATGGGGATTGTGTTACGATGATCGCCATTTCACGATCGCAGGTGATAATTTTTTTCTAACACTTTCTCTCCATTGATGTCTATGGGGGAAAGCGTGCATGAGCACGTCAAGTCAGGCCTTGGGTTTTGTGCGGTATGGAGCTTAATGCACCATACCGCACAAAAAAAGAAGGTTTTTCAGTAGCTTCTAATGGCAGCGCTATGGAGTGTTCAATACCGCTAATTTTTTTTGCATTATTTACACACCTGGTTTAGCGCACATCTTGTAATCTTGCTGATAGTTTTTCTCATACTGTATTTTATTCTATAGATAGTTTAATAAATATTCCATATCTTATTTTCAGGTACACGAAACAGAACAATCATTTTAAGTCTTCAATCTAAACAAAATGTCTCACAACAGGAAGCACGTACAAAGGTACTACTTATGTTTAAATAAGGCAGCCATTACTTGTGAATACTAGTTACCACCAAGTGCAAAAGATAGCTAAACTGTTTATAATACATATGGTACATGTTGTGTAGGGAGCAATATCTACTTAAAGATTCATGCAGTTCCAGCCTCATCAGTTATTCTGTTATTCTACTTAATCAACTGATTCATTAAATTGTACTAATTTCTTAATGGAACAGTGTATTGTAAAATTAGTTTAATGTTCCTACAATGTTATACCAGCTGCAGAGTTAAACATGTATGGGAAATTGCTTCTTTAGGTTTATGTTCATATATGAAATAACTGTCTGCTAAAATCAAACACAATCAAATGGACTGTGCCTGTAGAGAAATCAGATTTTATTAATCTATTATCTATCTATCTATCTATCTATCTAGCTATCTATCTTCTATCTCCACCCCCTTAAATCCTCCTTACTTTCTCTCTATATATATACACTGTGTCCCACCCCTCATTAGGAGTGTGATTTCTTCCAGACTTTCTTGTTTATACAGCTTTTCCATAACAAGTACATATTAGAATGCACAGTAAACAGGCAAAAACAGTTATTTAAAATGACAAAAATAAAGTTGAAAGATCTATTTGTAAAAATTGAATATAATCCAGCAGGTAAACTAGATCACTGGGAACACATTAATAGGGAGAAACAAAAAGACAGAGTACACTGTCCCTTTCAGCGAATCAGCTGCATAGACTTGCATGGGAACTGTTAAAGTTAGAGAGGTTAAAGACTAGATTGGACTTTACCAAATCCAGCCCTTATTACCCAGACCAGTTTTTTTTTCATTAACTTGGATAAGAACAGTTTAGTTAACCATGCTTAGGGCCTAATATTCAAAAGCTCCCCGCCATTAAGAGAAATCATGCAAAATCTTTAGGATTTGTTTTAGACCTTATATTGAAATGTAGGTGTCTCTCCTTCACATTAAGGACCCTGTATAGTGAGATAAACATCTTTAAAACGTAAGCTTGTGTTTCTAGCACTTGTTTAGGGACCTCTCCATACTGACGAGATGCCTTAGATCATCTCGCCTGAGCGGGGAGCTTTTGAATATCAGTCCCTTACTGTGAAGCTGATCATGTGACCTAAGCATACAACTTCAGAATGTAAATCTAGCCTTTAGTGGGTCCTGAAGAACTTTTATTGAATTTTGCCGTCTGAGCAGCATTACCTTATAGTAAGAAATACAGTAAAGTAATCCATTTTAGGAACAGACTTCATAGATGGAACCAAAGCAATGTGACACTGATAATATTCTTTGCTGGATCTTTTGTAGATCAGGGGCAAATTGTAACTGCAGCAAAGTTTCCTGAAATATGAGTTAAGCTTGAGATTGGTAGCAGAACAGTATGAATGATACAATAAGAGAGAGTTAATATCTGAACTCTTTGTATAAGTGGTTGTACCACTGAATTAGCTGGAGACAATCTAGAAACCCTAACATAGTCAAGTACTTTAAAGCAGATCAGGTTTACTGCAATACAATAGGAAGTATACAAGAACGAGTCAGTAACTTTGCCAGGGTCTGGTACCTTTAAGAAGTCAGAGTTCTCAGCAGTACAGTAGGGAGCACACATGGAGCTAGAGTACAGTAACTTTACCTTTCAGAGCCAAGAAAGTTTGAAAGTATCCAAAATAAATATGAATGTTTTTGACAATAATGAATACTGCAGAAAGTAATTGTCAGTCTAAGATTAAATTTCCAACTCACTGTGCTGCCTCTGGTAATGCAGTGTCCCATCCAAGTAGACCACATATCCAGGAAATCTGGTGCAGACCATAAATACACAAGACAGGTGTGGGGAATCAATGAGAGTCCGAGTAAAAGATTGTTAAGGTGAGGTGAAGCAATTGCATATTTGACACCACTAAGCATAGCAATAATAAACATATATAAAAACAAAATGTATTTAGAACATTTAAAAAACACATGAAGAATGTGTGGAATTTAATTTAACTCAGCAGGAGATACAGCCTGTCATGTTTTGCTCTTTCTTTGAGATATCTGGCTTCAATATGCAACTGCTTTACCTCATCTTATAATTGGACTCTCATTAACGTTTGTACCCCACAGGTAATATGGATTTACAGTAACTTTACCAGGGTTTAATATCATTAGTATTAGTTCACAGCAGTACAGCAGGGAGCAAACAGGAGATAATGTGGTAACAAGCCAGGGTCAGAGCCTCAGTTAAAATAGAAGAGTAGACAGGAACACTAAAGGGATTGATCGCAATCCTTTAGAAAAATGCAACAAAATATTTACCTATGTAGACCTTAAAGGGACATTAAACACTTTGAGATGGTAATATGGTAATACAAAATGATAAATTGTATATAATAAAACAACTCTGCAATATACTTTTATTATTTATTTTGTCCTCTTTGCCTGTAATTCCATTCTGAAATTGTGAGCTTTTCAGTTCCTGTTAGAAATGGAAGTGCAGAACACTGTTAAATCCAGCACAACCATTGGCTGCACACTCTAGTGACCTATTTATAACTGACCCTAATTGGCCACAGCAGAGAAGGTAACACAAGTTACAACATGGCAGCTCCCAGTGTTTTTTAGACACTAAAACTTTACACATATTTTGTCACTTTTTAAACAACTAATGAAACTTTAAAAAATGCATCTACATGTTAGTCAGGGACTAATCTTTTCTTTGAATGCATCATTCTATCTAGCATTTATTTAGTGTTTAATGTCCCTTTAATGGTGATTTTCTGTATGAAAATAAACCCCTAAATCAGGCACCACAGGCACAAATATCCATGTGCCAACTGAGCAGCTACTCGGGATCTTTCAAGTGCTGCTTGACCACAAGCCCTACAAGCCATGTGCAAGGTGCGGAAATGCTGTATCTTCTCAGGCAGGGAAAGTTTAGGATGTTTAAGCTACAGGTAACACATAATAAGTTCAGCACCACACAAGGGCCGTCACCTGTCGTGTTTCATGGCACTTCATCAGTACTTTAGTACACTGACATACTTATTTTACCATGTGAGATGATGGCCCTTGTGTGATGCTGAACTTATTGTGTTCCCCCTTCACCAGCCAGCCCTGTCTGTAGGACATCACTAGCCCTCACCACCCTTGCACAACAGCCTTGTGCATGTATGTCCCCTAGGACCATAGTTCTCAATGACTGGCAGGCTCTGGGGAGGAATGAAAACAACTTTGCAAAGAGAAGCTATTTAGATGATCATTTTACACAGTAATGTGCTTTTAATAAATTATTAGAGGAATGTAGTTTTCCAAAAATAAAAATGGAATAATAGGATAAGATAGTGCTGAAAATCCCTTTAACTACAGATTCACACAACAAAGGATTGAACCATGTTGGTTGTTATTTCAGCTCACTTGTGGTTATAAATCTATATTTCTATATTTTGGAATGAAATTACAAAAGTTCAATAAATTGCAAAAATGTATCCCTTAAAAAAAGTCCTAAACTAACTAAACAGTTCTTTCCAATCTCTTTAGGTTAAAGAGGAAATGGAAACCCTTTCAATAAAAGAGTTCAAAGATGTGAAGTCTTCATTTCCAATGTAAGTGTATATTTTAAAGTAATTTAACACTTTTCTTATTGAGAATGCAGATATTTTTCTTATAATTTCACATTTTCCCTTTGACAGGTATATTGGATAAGGGTAATTTTTTTTGCTTTGTGTAATGATGCTATTTTCTTATCATCTTACAAAAATATTGTAACCTCCTGAGTTATTGAAATTTATGCTACTTTTTTTTTCTCTTGTAGTGAACGTTTTCCTGTAAATATTACCGCAGAATTTACATATATTGCTAATCGTACAGCAATATCAATACTAAATGATTCAGCAGTGGGACTGATAAATAAGGCCCCTAAAACAAGAGCTGAAAAAAATATTACAATAGAAAGTGCTTATGAAGGTGACAGATGTGAGTATTTGCAATAACATATGACAATATCCCCTCACTGATTTACTGCAACACCTGTGTGCATTAGATTAGCTTAACAAGTGCAGGAAACAGATATTATATATGTTCTTAATTATTATAGCAGCATGTGATATTTAATGAATGCCCAAGCAAAAACTATATATATCAATAGGATTGTGAGATGATATTTATGCCAAAAGCAAATTAACCCTTTGGGTAACAATGTTTTTCTTTTTAGTGACTTTAGAAGAACTGACAGACGCATTCACCTGTGATTTAAATGGATATAAAGGGTACAGACTGAACACTGAAACCTTTCAATGCGAGTCAGAATGTGATAAATGTAAAAACGATGCCAGTTGTGATCACCTGGAAACTGGGATAATATGCAGGTGTGTGCACGTGATTTATGTATGTTTATTGCATTGTAAATATATCAGCAATTAACCACTGCATTGTGAAATAACTGTTTTAAAAACATTTAAAGGGACAGTAAATACTTTGAGATAGTAATATAAAATGATAAATTGTATATTTTAAAAAAACTTTGCAATATACTTTTATTATTTATTTTGTCCCCCTTTCCTGTAATTTCATTCCGACAATTGTGTGCTTTTCAGTTCCTGTTAAGAAGTGCTGAACATTGTTATATTCCACATGGTCATTGACTGCATACTCTAGTGACTTATTTATAATTGTCCCTAATTGGGCAGCACCCATTGCTTTATAGGCACTAAAATGTAATTAAACTTTAAACAAATCCATCTACATGTTACTGTCACACTAATCTTTTCTTTAAATGCTTAATTTTATCTAGAATTTATTTAGTATTTAATGTCCCTTTAAACCTGTGATTTTGTTAGCAACATTTGTTATTGTTTTAATATAAATGAGCGCCTAAAAAAATCAAGCAATCACTGCGTAAAATGTTAGTGTCTCATATATATGTGTGTGTGTGTGTATTTGTATGTATATACATATATATTATTATTTTTTAAGTATTTTTTTTTTCTGCTATGCATAATGAAATATGGCAATTTAATTTTGGTTTCAATGTCCCTGTAATAAGCCTTGTTTCCTCTGTCTCAGGTGCAAGCCTTTCACAATGTACACCACATCGGGGGATTATTGTGAGACCCTCTCTATGAACCTGAATGCTTTCTTTGGGATATTGTTTGGCGCACTGGCTTTCCTCTTCCTTCTTATGATCGGTGTTGGACTTGCTATCTACTTCTGTCGCAAGAAGAAGAGAAATATCGCTGATGATACGGAACAGTAAGTAACACGTGCAGCTGTATTAACATATGTTATCTTAAAGAGACCTTTTTTAAACAAACCAATGGAATTTTTGCTCTCACTAATGTCAGCGCACTTCTGTAATCATGACTGGTGTAAAAAGTTTACAAGTACAATTTGCACATATATACCAGGTATCTACATATAGAAGTTTGTTCCAGCTACATGTGATTAATCTTGATTAAGAGATTTGTTATCTGCATTTGTATTTGCACTAATCTGTTAGAGATTAAAGCAACACTTATTGTAGAATTTCTTTCATTCATTGTTGTAAAATGGATTAATGATTTTGTGCTGTACAGAGCTTTAATTGACAGGCTATTACATTAATTAAAATGGGAAATCAAGATAGCCCTAACAACTGTTCAACAACCAATAAAATGTTCAGCATGGTGAGCAAGTAATCAAAAATGTTAGCCAATTTAAGATATTATGCATGACAAATACCATTTTTATACAATTTTAAAGTTAGATAGCTGTATATATTGATTGCATCCTAGTAGTTTCTCCCATTTTCTTCTACTTCCAACATGAAACATAGAGTAAGTCTGTAATCCAAAGAATATATTGATTTTAAAATGCTCTAGTTATCAACATCACAGAAACAGTGCAACACCCTGGGCTCTGTGTCGGTCCAAGAACCATCCTTAGAGCATGATATTAAGGACGGGAGACCATCTTCTATTACCTATTCCCAACTTCCCTTTTAACCCTCTATCTCCCATTATTACTCCCTCTTTGCCCAGCATAGAGAACTGGGCTTGTGGAAATGCACTGTCTTGTAAATTCTGTCCAGCTGGGACCTCTGAGGTTTGGGATTGCAACAGCAATGCTTGTGGGTGCCCCTTCAGCAGGCCCTAGAGCTGCCACTGTCTATGAGAGGCCTAAACAGACAGTTCCCTAGAATTTCCAAGACTGGGATAGACTTAGGCTGACCATATTGCCGCTTTAAAAAGGGACACATATGAAAAATACATATGTCAGGGCTGTTTTCAGGGCTGTTTAAAGAAATGGTTTTGTATAAGAACCCTCACATATGTATTTTTCATATGTGTTCCTTCTTAAAGCGGCAATATGGTCAGCCTAGATAGACTCCATTCTCTGTAATTACTGTGTGAGTCTATACAGCCAACTCCCTCTAGTTCTCCCATTTCCATAGACTAAGATAAGCCTTTGGGGAAGGGTGGGTTGGAATGTACGTAGGTCTCTGTTATTGGTGAGTTTTGCATTCAGAATTTTGAAGCCATTACTGTCAGACATGATCCCTCTGTTTAGTAGCTGATCAGTTTAGTTCATCAATCTGCACTGTCCTATAGTATATGATACTCTATATGATATGTTTTCCCTTTCTCATTGCAGGTTTTACAATACAGAGTTTAAGTGGAAATCATCACCATTTTCATGTAAGTAGTCTGCACTTTTCTTCTTCCCTCTGCATACTAAATCATTATATGAATCCCCTCTCTGCCAGAAAACATTACTTATCAGCTCCCTTCTATCACTTTCACAGCCTTTAAAAAGATGAGAGAATCAACAATACCATCTTTAACCACGTCAGAAACAAAGGAACCACATCTAGTTAGCTGGAAACCTAACCTGGAGAAAGTTGACAGTTCAAAAGAGGTATAAATCAAGTTTTCTGTGAATCTTCAGCATTTAACTCTAATTACATTTTTATTGCACAGTGTCCTGTAAAATAGTTTTCCCCTTAATGTGTTTACAATTTTGTACCGGCTGAGGAGTAAAAAATGTGATGGAAATGGCTAAATTAGGTATATTTTTGCACATAAAATAGCTGACTCTGCTAGATAAAACCACCACTCAATCAAATGGGCTCAACTTGCAGGGAGAGCAAACATTTTAGCTTATCTCTCCATATTTACTCACAATCTTCTTTATTTTATACATTGAATACAATGTCAGACAAATAATTTGAGAGAATCTCTCTGTATTACCTCCCACTGGGACTGTGGCTTTTAAACCTTCTTGTTTGCTTACCTTCTCTATAACCAGTACTTAAGTATTGATATTTCTTTCCTAAGACATGGAGAGTCCACGACGTCATTCCAATTACTAGTGGGATATTCACTCCTGGTGAGCAGGAAGAGGCAAAGAGCACCCCAGCAAAGCTGTTAAGTGTCACTTCCCTTACCCAGAACCCCCAGTCTTCTTTGACTCTGTCAACGGAGGATGTAAAGTTGGTGTCTGAAGATTTTATCCCTTTTTTGGGTACTTTTCCCTGCGAGCAAGGATTGGGGTTTAGCTGTGTCCACATCAATCTCTTGAGTAAGAGTAAGTGGTTGCTTTTAAGCAGTTAGAAAGTGGTGAGGTTGTCCTTGCTTTGTTTTCTAACATAATTGCTACCCTAGTTATAGAAAGCCAGAGTTGGTTACTCTGTTCTTTCTTTTTTTACAGGTCTCTGTAAGGAGTAAGTGTCCTTTCGCGCCTTGTGAGCTGTCTTCCTGTCTGACAGCTGGATTTGCAGGTAAGTGCTTTTGCCTCCTAGGTACTGGAGACTTGCACTATATATTTCTGCATTGGATTTCTGGGACATATAAAAATCTTTTATGGAGCGTTTGTTCTGCGCAGGGTAGAGGCACGTTTAGGTATGTGGAGACTAAGGGGTTAATATCGTCCCTTGTTGTTTATGGGATGATAACTCTGGGGCTCAAGAGGTTTTTTTTTTTGTTTTTTTTTATTTATTTACTGAGGAGGATGGCATAATTGTCTTACTTTTATCAGGATTTGTGATTACGGCTCAATTTTCACTGTACTGTGTCAATCTTCTCTGGGAGACGCGCACTTTAATATTATTGCACAGTTCCTTTTGAGCCGGTCATGTGACTGTCGGCTTTTCCGCTGGAGACTCTGAGCGGAGCGGCGTAGTGCCGATGCGAGAGCTTTCCCTGTGAGGTGAAGAAGTGACTTGTTTGTCGATCTATGCAAGTTGTTGAGATAGCTGGTAAAGGTGCAGATAGGGACTGTCTGAGGTGTAGAGGCGCAATATTTATAATTTTTACTTAGTGTTTTTTTGGTGCTCTAAAGCTAAATGGCGAGATTATGAGTTTTGCGTTAGCCTTAAAAAGCAGCGTTGAGAGGTCCCAATGCTGCTTTTTATCTAACGCTGGTATTACGAGTCTGACAGGTAGAGGCTCTATCGCTCACTTTTCTTCCGCGACTCGAGGCTACCGCAAATATAAATACCGAGGCCCCCCACATCGCAAACACTATAAAAAAATTATTTAACCCCTAATCTGCCGACCGGACATCACCGCCACCTACATTATCCCTATGAACCCCTAATCTGCTGTCCCTAATATCGCCGACACCTACATTATATTTTTTAACCCCTAATCTGCCGCACCCAACGTCGCCGCCACTTACCTATACTTATTAACCCCTAATCTGCCGACCGGACATCGCCGCCACTATAATAAATGTATTAACCCCTAAACTGCTGCACTCCCGCCTCGCAAACACTATAATAAATTTTATTAACCCATAATCTGCCCTCCCTAACATCGCCGCAACCTACTTACAATTATTAACTCCTAATCTCCCGCCCCTAATGTCGCCGCTACTACAATAAAGTTATTAACCCCTAAACCTAAGTCTAACCCTAACCCTAACACCCCCCTAAGTTAAATATAATTAAAATAAAACGAAATAAATTTACTTTAATTAAATAAATTATTCCTACATAAAAATAAATACTTACCTATAAAATAAACCATACATTGTAGCTATTTTAGGATTTATTTTTATTTTACAGGCAACTTTGTATTTATTTTAACTAGGTACAATAGCTATTAAATAGTTAATAACTATTTAATAGCTACCTAGTTAAAATAATTACAAAATTACCTGTAAAATAAATGCTAACCTAAGTTACAAATACACCTAACACTACACTATCAATAAATTAATTAAATAAATTAACTACAATGATCTAAACTAAAATACAATTAAATAAACTAAACTATATTACAAAAAAAACAAACACTAAATTACAAAAATTAAATAAATATTACAAGAATTTTAATCCAATTACACCTAATCTAAGCCCCCTAATAAAATAAAAAAGCCCCCCAAAATAATAGAATTCCCTACCCTATACTAAATTATAAAAGTAATCAGCTCTTTTACCAGCCCTTAAAAGGGCTTTTTGTGGGGCATTGCCCCAAAGTAATCAGCTCCTTTACCTGTAAAATAAAATACAAGACCCCCTCCCAACATTACAACCCACCACCCACACACTCCTACTCTTAAACCCACCCGATCCCCCCTTAAATAAAACCTAACACTACCCCATTGAAGATCACCCTAACTTGAGCCGTGTTCACCCAGCCGGGCACCGATAGGCCAAAAGGGGACATCCGGAGCGGCAGAAGTCTTCATCCGATCGGGGCAGAAGAGGTCCTACATCCAGCAGAAGTCTTCATCCAAGCGGCATCTTCGATCTTCATCCATCCGATCTTCATAATCAGCCAATCGGATTGAAGTTCAATCCGGTTGGCTTATTGGATCAGCCAATAGAATGCAAGGTCAATTCTATTGGCTGATCCAATAAACCAATCAGATTGAACTTCAATCCGATTGGCTGATTACATCAGCCAATCAGATTTTTCCTACCTTAATTTCGATTGGCTGATAGAATCCTATCAGCCAATTGGAATTCGAGGGACGCCATCTTGGATGACGTCATTGAAAGGAACCTTCATTCGTCGTTAGTCATCGGGAAGAAGAGGATGCTCCGTGTCGGATGTCTTGAAGATGGACCCGCTCCGTGCCGGATGGATGAAGATAGAAGATGCCGCTTGGATGAAGACTTCTGCTGGATGGAGGACCTCTTCTGCCCCAATCGGATGAAGACTTCTGCCGCTCTTTTGGCCCATCGGTGCCCGGCTGGGTGAACACGGCTCAAGGTAGGGTGATCTTCAATGGGGTAGTGTTAGATTTTTTTAAGGTGGGATCGGGTGGGTTTTAGAGTAGGGGTGTGTGGCTGTGGGTTGTAATGTTGGGGGGGTCTTGTATTTTATTTTACAGGTAAAAGAGCTGATTACTTTGGGGCAATGCCCCACAATAAGCCCTTTTAATGGCTGGTAAAAGAGCTGATTACTTTTGTAATTTAGTATAGGGTAGGGAATTTTATTATTTTGGGGGGCTTTTTTATTTTATTAGGGGGCTTAGATTAGGTGTAATTAGATTAAAAATCTTGTATTATTTTTTTAATTTTTGTCATTTAGTGTTTGTTTTTTTGTAATATAGTTTAGTTTATTTAATTGTATTTTAGTTTAGATCATTGTAGTTAATTTATTTAATGAATTTATTGATAGTGTAGTGTTAGGTATATTTGTAACTTAGGTTAGGATTTATTTTACAGGTAATTTTGTAATTATTTTAACTAGGTAGCTATTAAATAGTTATTAACTATTTAATAGCTATTGTACCTAGTTAAAATAAATACAAAGTTGCCTGTAAAATAAATATAAATCCTAAAATAGCTACAATGTAACTATTAGTTATATTGTAGCTATCTTATGGTTTATTTTATAGGTAAGTATTTATTTTTAAATAGGAATAATTTATTTAATTTTAGTAAATTTATTTCTCTTGTTAAGTGTAGTCAGTCCACGGGTCATCCATTACTTATGGGATTATATCTCTTCCCTAACAGGAAGTGCAAGAGGATCACCCAAGCAGAGCTGCTACATAGCTCCTCCCCTCTACGTCATATCCAGTCATTCTCTTGCACCTAACTAAAGATAGGACGTGTGAGAGGACTGTGGTGTTTTAAACTTAGTTTTTATTTCTTCAATCAAAAGTTTGTTATTTTAAACGGCACCGGAGTGTGTTGTTTGTTCTCAGGCAGCAGTAGAAGAAGAATCTGCCTGAGTTTTCTATGATCTTAGCGGACGTAACTAAGATCCACTTGCTGTTCTCGTCCATTCTGAGGAGTGAGGTAACTTCAGAACAGGGGATAGCATGCAGGGCCCACCTGCAAGGAGGTATGTGCAGTAAATTATTTTCTAAGGAATGGAATTGACTGAGAAAATACTGCTAATACCGATGTCATGTAAGTGCAGCCTTAAATGCAGTAGTAGCGACTGGTATCAGGCTGATAAGTATGTATGTATACACTGAAGTATTTTTCTAGGGAATGGAATTTCACTTAGAAAATACTGTTTATACTGAAGTAATATCTGAGCCTTCACTGCAGTGAAAGTGACTGGCAGCAGGCTTATTAATAACACTTCATAACTTTAAATTATAAAACGTTTACTGGCATGTTAATCGTTTTTTCTGAGGTACTTGGTGATAAAACTTTATGGGCATGATTTTTACCACATGGCTGTCGTTTTTTCTGCATAAAAACAGTTTACTGTGCTTCCCCACTGTTGTAATATGAGTGGGAGGGGCCTATTTTAGCGCTTTGTTGCGCAGTAAAAATTCAGTCACAGTCTTCCTATTTCTTCCTCCATGATCCAGGACGTCTCTACAGAGCCCAGGGGTCTCCAAAACTAGTTTTGAGGGAGGTAATCAGTCACAGCAGACCTGTGACAGTGTGTTTGACTGTGATAAAAACGTTTATTATTACAATTGTTATCCGTTTTGGGTATTAAGGGGTTAATCATCCTTTTGCTGGTGGGTGCAATCCTCTGCTAACTTTACATTTTCTGTAAAAATTTGGTTGCTTTAACTAATTTGGTTCATTGTTAATTCAACTGTGTCATCTTTTTATGTTTCTTAAAGGCGCAGTAGCGTTTTTTATATAGCTTGTAAATTTATTTAAAAGTTTTTTCCAAGCTTGCTAGTGTTATTGCTAGTCTGTTTAAACGTGTCTGACACAGATGAATCTGTTTGTTCACTATGTTTAAAGGCCAATGTGGAGCCCAATAGAAATTTGTGCACTCAATGTATAGATGTCACTTTAAATAAAAGTCAAACTTTATATGTTAAGAAATTATCACCAGACAATGAGGGGGAAGTTATGCCGACTAACTCTCCTCACGTGTCAGTACCTTCGCCTCCCGCTCAGGAGGTGCGTGATATTGTGGCGCCAAGTACATCAGGGCGGCCCATACAAATCACTTTGCAAGACATGGCTACTGTTATGACAGAAGTACTATCTAAATTGCCAGAATTAAGAGGTAAACGCGATCACTCTGGAGTAAGAACAGAGCGCGCTGATAATAGTAGAGCCATGTCTGATACTGCGTCACAATTTGCAGAACATGAGGACGGAGAGCTTCATTCTGTGGGTGACGGGTCTGATCCAGGTAAACTGGATTCAGAGATTTCAAATTTTAAATTTAAGCTTGAGAACCTCCGCGTATTACTAGGGGAGGTATTAGCGGCTCTGAATGATTGTAACACGGTTGCAATTCCAGAGAAAGTATGTAGGCTGGATAAATATTTTGCGGTACCGGTGTGTACTGACGTTTTTCCTATACCTAAAAGGCTTACAGAAATTGTTAACAAGGAGTGGGATAGACCCGGTGTGCCCTTTTCACCCCCTCCTATATTTAGAAAAATGTTTCCAATAGACGCCACCACACGGGACCTATGGCAGACGGTCCCTAAGGTGGAGGGAGCAGTTTCTACTTTGGCTAAGCGCACCACTATCCCGGTGGAGGATAGCTGTGCTTTTTCAGATCCAATGGATAAAAAGTTAGAGGGTTACCTTAAGAAAATGTTTGTTCAACAAGGTTTTATATTACAACCCCTTGCATGCATCGCGCCTGTCACTGCTGCGGCGGCATTCTGGTTTGAGTCTCTGGAAGAGACCTTTAGCACAGCTCCGTTGGATGAAATTATGAACAAGCTTAAAGCCCTTAAGCTAGCTAACTCATTTATTTCTGATGCCGTAGTACACTTAACCAAACTTACGGCTAAGAACTCCGGATTCACCATTCAAGCGCGCAGAGCGCTGTGGCTTAAATCCTGGTCAGCTGATGTGACTTCTAAATCTAAATTGCTTAATATTCCTTTCAAAGGGCAGACCTTATTCGGGCCCGGCTTGAAAGAAATTATCGCTGACATTACTGGAGGTAAGGGCAATGCTCTGCCTCAAGACAGGGCCAAACCAAAGGCTAAACAGTCTAATTTACGTGCCTTTCGTAACCTCAAGGCAGGAGCAGCATCAACTTCCTCCGCTCCAAGACAGGAAGGAGCTGTTGCTCGCTACAGACAGGGCTGGAAAGCTAACCAGTCCTGGAACAAGGGCAAGCAGGCCAGGAAACCTGCTGCTGCCCCTAAGACAGCATGAAGTGAGGGCCCCCTATCCGGAAACGGATATAGTGGGGGGCAGACTTTCTCTCTTTGCCCAGGCTTGGGCAAGAGATGTCCAGGATCCCTGGGCGTTGGAGATCATATCTCAGGGTTATCTTCTGGACTTCAAAGCTTCTCCTCCACAAGGGAGATTTCATCTTTCAAGGTTATCAGCAAACCAAATAAAGAAAGAGGCGTTTCTACGCTGTGTACAAGACCTCTTACTAATGGGGGTGATCCACCCAGTTCCGTGGTCGGAACACGGGCAAGGATTCTATTCAAATCTGTTTGTGGTTCCCAAGAAAGAGGGAACCTTCAGACCAATCTTGGACTTAAAGATCCTAAACAAATTCCTAAGAGTTCCATCGTTCAAAATGGAAACTATTCGAACCATCCTACTCATGATCCAAGAGGGTCAGTACATGACCACAGGGGATTTAAAGGATGCCTACCTTCACATACCGATTCACAAGGATCATTACCGGTATCTAAGATTTGCCTTCCTAGACAGGCATTACCAGTTTGTAGCTCTTCCCTTCGGGTTAGCTACAGCTCCAAGAATCTTTACAAAGGTTCTGGGCTCTCTTCTGGCGGTACTAAGACCGCGAGGCATAGCGGTGGCTCCGTACCTAGACGACATTCTGATACAAGCGTCAAGTTTTCAAACTGCCAAGTCTCATACAGAGATAGTTCTGGCATTTCTAAGGTCGCATGGGTGGAAGGTGAACGTAGAAAAGAGTTTTCTATTGCCACTTACAAGAGTTCCCTTTCTAGGGACTCTTATAGATTCTGTAGAAATGAAAATTTACCTGACGGAGGCCAGGTTATCAAAACTTCTAAATGCTTGCCGTGTCCTTCATTCCATTCAACACCCGTCAGTGGCTCAGTGCATGGAGGTAATCGGCTTAATGGTAGCGGCAATGGACATAGTACCATTTGCGCGCCTGCATCTCAGACCGCTGCAATTGTGCATGCTAAGTCAGTGGAATGGGGATTACTCAGATTTGTCCCCTCTGCTAAATCTGGATCAAGAGACCAGAGATTCTCTTCTATGGTGGCTTTCTCGGCCACATCTGTCCAAGGGGATGCCCTTCCGCAGGCCAGATTGGACGATTGTAACAACAGACGCCAGCCTTCTAGGTTGGGGCGCAGTCTGGAATTCCCTGAAGGCTCAGGGATCATGGACTCAGGAGGAGAGTCTCCTCCCAATAAACATTCTGGAGTTAAGAGCAATTTTCAATGCTCTTCTGGCTTGGCCTCAGTTAGCAACTCTGAGGTTCATCAGGTTTCAGTCGGACAACATCACGACTGTGGCTTACATCAACCATCAAGGAGGAACCAGGAGTTCCCTAGCGATGTTGGAAGTCTCAAAGATAATTCGCTGGGCAGAGTCTCACTCTTGCCACCTGTCAGCGATCCACATCCCAGGTGTGGAGAACTGGGAGGCGGATTTTCTAAGTCGCCAGACCTTTCATCCGGGGGAGTGGGAACTTCATCCGGAGGTCTTTGCCCAACTGCTTCATCGTTGGGGCAAACCAGATCTGGATCTCATGGCGTCTCGCCAGAATGCCAAGCTTCCTTGTTACGGATTTAGGTCCAGGGACCCGGGAGCGGTGCTGATAGATGCTCTGACAGCACCTTGGGTCTTCAACATGGCTTATGTGTTTCCACCATTCCCGATGCTTCCTCGATTGATTGCCAGGATCAAACAGGAGAGAGCATCAGTGATTCTAATAGCGCCTGCGTGGCCACGCAGGACCTGGTATGCAGATCTAGTGGACATGTCATCCTGTCCACCATGGTCTCTGCCTCTGAGACAGGACCTTCTGATGCAGGGTCCTTTCAAACATCCAAATCTAATTTCTCTGAGGCTGACTGCATGGAGATTGAACGCTTGATTCTATCAAAGCGTGGATTCTCGGAGTCAGTTATTGATACCTTAATACAGGCTAGGAAACCTGTTACCAGGAAAATTTACCATAAAATATGGCGTAAATATTTATATTGGTGCGAATCCAAGAGTTACTCATGGAGTAAGGTTAGGATTCCTAAGATATTGTCTTTTCTACAAGTGGGTTTAGAAAAGGGTTTATCTGCTAGTTCGTTAAAGGGACAGATTTCAGCTCTGTCTATTCTTCTGCACAAACGTCTGGCAGAAGTTCCAGACGTTCAGGCTTTTTGTCAAGCTTTGGCTAGGATTAAGCCTGTGTTTAAGACTGTTGCTCCGCTGTGGAGCTTAAACTTAGTTCTTAACGTTCTGCAAGGCGTTCCGTTTGAACCCCTTCATTCCATCGATATCAAGCTGTTATCTTGGAAAGTTCTGTTTTTGATGGCTATTTCCTCGGCTCGGAGAGTCTCTGAGTTATCTGCCCTACATTGTGACTCCCCTTATCTGATTTTTCATTCAGACAAGGTAGTTCTGCGTACTAAACCTGGGTTCTTACCTAAGGTAGTCACTAACAAGAATATCAATCAAGAGATTGTTGTTCCATCATTGTGTCCTAACCCTTCTTCAAAGAAGGAACGACTTTTGCACAATCTGGACGTCGTCCGTGCCCTGAAATTTTATTTGCAGGCAACTAAAGATTTTCGTCAAACTTCTTCCCTGTTTTTCGTTTATTCTGGACAGAGGAGAGGTCAAAAAGCTTCGGCTACCTCTCTCTCTTTTTGGCTTCGTAGCATAATACGTTTAGCCTATGAGACTGCTGGACAGCAGCCTCCTGAAAGGATTACAGCTCATTCTACTAGAGCTGTGGCTTCCACTTGGGCCTTTAAGAATGAGGCCTCTGTTGAACAGATTTGCAAGGCTGCAACTTGGTCTTCACTTCACACTTTTTCAAAATTTTACAAATTTGACACTTTTGCTTCTTCGGAGGCTGTTTTTGGGAGAAAGGTTCTACAGGCAGTGGTTCCTTCCGTGTAAAGATCCTGCCTTGTCCCTCCCGTCATCCGTGTACTTTTAGCTTTGGTATTGGTATCCCATAAGTAATGGATGACCCGTGGACTGACTACACTTAACAAGAGAAAATATAATTTATGCTTACCTGATAAATTCATTTCTCTTGCAGTGTAGTCAGTCCACGGCCCACCCTGTTTTTTACGGCAGGTCTAAATTTTAATTAAACTCCAGTCACCACTGCACCCTATAGTTTCTCCTTTCTCGTATGGTTTCGGTCGAATGACTGGATATGACGTAGAGGGGAGGAGCTATGTAGCAGCTCTGCTTGGGTGATCCTCTTGCACTTCCTGTTAGGGAAGAGATATAATCCCATAAGTAATGGATGACCCGTGGACTGACTACACTACAAGAGAAATGAATTTATCAGGTAAGCATAAATTATATTTTTTTTTATTTAAATTATATTTTACTTAGGGGGGTGTTAGGGTTAGGGTTAGACTTAGGTTTAGGGGTTAATAACTTTATTATAGTAGCGGCGACGTTGGGGCGGTAGATTAGGGGTTAATAATTGTAGGTAGGTTGCGGCGATGTTAGGGAGGGCAGATTATGGGTTAATAAAATTTATTATAGTGTTTGCGAGGCGGGAGTGCGGCGGTTTAGGGGTTAATACATTTATTATAGTGGCGGCGATGTCCGGTCGGCAGATTAGGGGTTAAGTGTAGGTAGGTGGCGGCGACGTTGGGTGCGGCAGATCAGGGGTTAATAAATATAATATAGGTGTCGGCGATGTTGGGGGCAGCAGATTAGGGGTTAATAAGTGTAAGATTAGGGGTGTTTAGACTCAGGGTTCATGTTAGGGTGTTAGGTGTAGACTTAGAAAGTGTTTCCCCATAGGAAACAATGGGGCTACGTTAGAAGCTGGACGCTGCTTTTTTGCAGGTGTCCAGAGCGGCAGATTAGGGGTTAATAGTATAATGCAGGTGTCAGCAATAGCGGGGGCGGCAGATTAGGGGTTAATAAGTGTAAGATTAGGGGTGTTTAGACTCAGGGTTCATGTTAGGGTGTTAGGTGTAGACTTAGAAAGTGTTTCCCCATAGGAAACAATGGGGCTACGTTAGAAGCTGGATGCTGCTTTTTTGCAGGTGTTAGGTTTTTTTTCAGCCGTCTCAGCCCCATTGTTTCCTATGGGGAAATCGCGCACGAGCACGTTTTTCCAGCTTACCGCAACCGTAAGCAGCGCTGGTATTGAGGGTTGAAGTGGAGCTAGATTTGGCTCAAAGATCACTTTTCTGAGGCTAATGCAGCCATTCAGAAAACTCGTAATACCAGTGTTGTCTTAAGGGAGCGCTGGAAAAAAAAGGATTGTTAGCCCCGCAAGTTTTTACCAATAAAACTTGTAATCTAGGCGAAAGTCTGTTATTCTTAAAGTGACGGTTGTTATTTTTTTAATTTGTGGTCATTCCTTTAATTAGGGAAATTATTTGGCTATGGACACTGAACAGGAGGAGTCTGTTCCTTTTGATAAATGTTTATTATGCTTAGAGGCCCAAATTGTTTTGCCTATGCAGTTTTGCTCCTCATGTTTAGATTCTCTCCCCATAAACATCTTGGAGTTGAGAGTGATCGTCAATGCCCTTATGGCTTGGCTTCAGTTGTCTTTAGCCTGGTTTATCAGATTCCAGTCGGACAACATCACCTCTGTGGCTTACATCAACCACCAGGGAGGAACTTGGCCATGAAGGAGGTGGCTCGGATTATTCAGTGGGCAGAAGCTCACAATTGTCTTCTATCTGCCATTCACATTCCAGGAGTGGACAAATGGGAGGCAGACTTTCTGAGCAGACATACCTTTCATCCTGGGGAGTGGGCTCTCCATCCGGAGGTGTTCTCCAGGTTAACCCTCAAGTGGGGGGTGCGGGAGTTGGATCTGATGGCGTCTGGTCAGAACATCAAGCTTCCAAAGTACGGTTCAAGGTCAAGGTATCCTCAGGCCGCCCTTATACATGCTCTGCCAGTTCCTTGGGACTTCGGTCTAGCATATCTGTTTCCTCCGTTTACGCTCCCTCCACAGGTCATTGCTCGTATCAAACAGGAGAGAGCGTCTGTAATTCTAATAGCTCCTGCTTGGCCTCGCAGGATCTGGTTTGTAGACCTAGTAAGGATGTCATCTCTTCCTCCTTGGAGGTTACCTCTGAGGAAGGACCTTCTAACTCAGGGTCTGTTCCTCTATTCAAATCTTGTTTCTCTGAAGCTGACTGAATGGAGATTGAGTCAGTTATTGATACCATGATTCAGGCTTGCAAGCCTGTTGCTCGTTAAATTTACCATAAGGTATGGCACAATTACCTATATTGGTGTGAATCGAAGGACTTCTCTTGGAATAGGGTCAGGATTCCTAGAGTTTTGTCTCTTCTCCAGGAAGGTCTGGAGAAAGGGTTGTCAGTCAGTTCTCTGAAAGGTCAGATTTCTGCATTATCTATTCTTTTACATAAGCATCTGGCGGATATGCCAGATGTTCAATCCTTTTGTCAGGCCCTGGTCAGAATCAGGCCTGTGTTTAAACCTGTTGCTCCTCCTTGGAGCCTTGACCTAGTTCTTAGAGTTTTGCAGCAGGCTCCTTTTGAGCCAATGCATTCTGTAGATATTAAGTTGTTATATTGGAAAGTTTTAATTCTTGTCAATATTTCTTCTGCTCGCAGAGTTTCTGAACTCTCGGCTCTGCAGTGCGATTTGCCTAACCTTATTTTTCATGTGGATAAGGTGGTTCTTCGTACTATATTGGGGTTTCTCCCTAAGGTAGTTTCGGATAGAAATATTAATCAGGAAATTGTTGTTCCTTCTCTCTGTCCTAATCCTTCTTATCAAAAGAAACATCTGTTGCATAACTTGGATGTTGTGCATGCTCTAAAATTCTACCTACAGGCTACTAAGGATTTTCACCAGTCTTCTGCCCTGTTTGTTTGTTTCTCAGGAAAGTGTAAGGGTCAGAAGGCCACTTCTACTTCTCTGTCTCTCTGGTTGAGAAGTATGATTTGTTTTGCTTCTTGGGCTTTCAAAAATGAAGCTTCTGTGGAACAGATTTGCAAGGCGGCAACATGGTCCTCTCTGCATACTTTTTCCAAATTTTCCAAATTTGATACTTTTGCCTCAACTGAATCTTCTTTTGGGAGAAAGGTTCTTCAAGCGGTGGTGCCTTCTGTTTAGGTCTGCCTGTCTTGTTCTCCCTCCCTGTTCATTCCGTGTCATCTAGCTTGGGTATTGGTTCCCACTAGTAATTGGAATGACGTTGTGGACTCTCCATGTCTTAGGAAAGAAAACAAAATTTATGCTTACCTAATAATTTTCTTTCTTTCCGGACATGGAGAGTCCACGACCCCACCCTTTAGATTAGACAGTAATTTTTACTAAACCTCAGGCACCTCTACACCTTTGTGATATCTTCTTTTTCCATTTCCCTTTGGGTGAATGACTGGGGGTTATGGGTAAGGGAAGTAACACTTAACAGCTTTGCTGGGCTGCTCTTTGCCTCCTCCTGCTGGTCAGGAGTGAATATTCCACTAGTAATTGGAATGACGTTGTGGACTCTCCATGTCCGGAAAGAAAGAAATTTATCAGGTAAGCATAAATTTAGTTTTTCAGTATAGGTGGTGATACATCAGGCAAACACAGCCACCAATCTGCAAGCACTACCCAAGTGCTGAACCAAAATGGGCTGGCTCCTAAACTTACATTCCCGCTTTTCAAATAAAGAAACCAAGAGAATGAATAAATATTGATAATAGGAGTAAATTAGAAAGTTGCTTAAAATTACATGCTCTATCTGAATCATGAAAGAAAAAACTTTGGGTTTCATGTCCCTTTAAAGTAAATGTAAAGTTTAATAAATGAGTACCCAGTTTTTAAAAATATTATTAAAAACAGGGGCACTTTTATTCATTAAACTTTACATTGCAGTGGTTTTTAAAAAAATACTTACCTTTTCTTTAGGAAACCCAGACCGCGATCCTCCACCCGCAGCTCCTCTATAGTTAGCACTTCAATGACAAAACCGGCTTCCTCCAATCACCGCGTGGCCTCACGAGATGGACGCTCTGGGGTGCACGCCATGATTGGAAGAAGCCAGTTTTGTCATTGCTGCAACCCTCCTTTAGATAACTGCATTATAATTTAGGTTCCACAATGGCAGCATCTATGATTTGAAGGAGGTGCATACAATATATTTAGTGTCTTTTTAATTATTGTACAATCTTTTAGAAAAACGTATCAACCAATTTACCTACAAATATCCCTATGGAATGTAATGGTGATTTTATGTACAAAATCCTTTGATAAGTTTTTCTTAAAAAATTGCATCTACCACTATGTGTTTAACCCATGCAAACAGTTAAACTCAGAGTTAAAGCAAGCTCTAGAGCAGCAATGTACTACTGGTATCTAAATGAACAAGTCTGATAAATCATATGACATATGTGCATTGCCACCAATCACCAGCTAAACCCAAGTTGTGCATTGCTGTTCCTAAACCCACTTAAAGGGACATGAAAGCCAAAAAATGTCTTTCATAATTCAGATAGAGAATACAATTTTAAGCAACTTTTCAATTTACTTATATTGTTTAAATTGGTTCCTTTTCTTGTTATCCTTTGCTGCAAGGTTTATCTAGGTAAGGTCAGGAGCAGCAAAGAACCTAGGTTCCAGCTGCTGATTGGTGGCTGTATAAATATACCAATTGTCATTGGCTCACCCATGTATTCAGTTAGAAATCAGTAGTGCATTGCTGCTCATTCAGCAAATGGTACCAAGAGCATGAAACAAATTAGATAATAGAAGTAAATTAGAAAGTTGTTTACAATTGTATTCTCTATCTGAGTCATGAAAGAAACATTTTGGGTTTCATGTCTCTTTAAGTATACTTTTCAACAAAGGATAACAAGAGAATTAAGTAAATGTGATAACTACTAAATTAAAAAGCCTTTTAAAATAACATGCTTTATCTTAACCATGAAAGTTTAAATTTAGCTTTATGTTCCTTTAAGGCTATACTTTATTATAGCATTGCATATGTATATCTGTCTATACACACCCCCACTCTCTCTGCATTACAGACCAGATTTTAGGTAACTTTCCTATTTATTTTGCAGGTAAAGATAAAAAGACCAGATGTGAGTTTCTGAACAATGACTCATACAGAAAAGACAACATTTTTTTCATTGAAGTTTTAGCTGGTTTTCTAAAACTGAGAAGTGCTGTACGAGGTTAAAAAAACTGCTTTACATCTACAAAGATGAGATGCCTACCAATCTCATTGTTGGAAACGTATTATATACGAAAACTGCCAGGAAAACAAAGGATCGAAGTCTGCTTTATATTTATTTAACTCTGATGTGCACCTTTCCTTTAAGATGAAGGGCTCAGACTGCAACAATAAAGTGCATCTGCTGTTTAGTGATTGGTTTTTTTACATATTAATACTGCTCTTTATTAAGGATATGTGGGTACCCATATATATTTTTCTGTATAAATAATATGGTGAAGATTTAATAACCTGCTGCTTTGGGGGGGTTAACAAGAATGGCGAACAAATGGTTAGGAATTTTTATTAAACAAATATATTTTGTATTTCATAAAATTCCTGCAGTTTGAGCACATAGTGCACTAAAGTATCTCTGATTCTGAGATATGCACAATATACTATGTAATGTATCTTTTCTTGCATATTGTTAATAATGGAGAATGTATTTTTATATTTTCTTTTTAAGTAATGATTGATTTGTAAGTTTTATAATATAAAGGTTCATTAATTTATCAAAAATTATTAAACTATAATACTGACCACTGATATCTCAAATGTAAAAAATGTTAATGAAATGCCTTATTTATATTGATATCAGCTGTAATAAAAACATATTTACTTATTACTTCTTTTTGTGTTACTTAGTTTCAATATGTTTAAACCCTTTTAAAATTTCTAAATTGATGAACATAGAAGTTCTGCCACATATGTGGCCTTTGACAAAGCATTTGTGAAGTGCACGTCAGGTGTTCAGTACCTCTTCTTTTCTGTGCCTGTGTAATCATATACATTATTTAATTGTGCGTGATTGATGATATGTTAATAGTATTTAGATTTTGGCTACATTTGTATACAATTACAGGAATACCCAGACGTTTTAAATAATTGATGCAGTGAACAGTGAAAGCATAGGTAGTGTCCCTTTATATGTGACCCATTGAGGGGAATCATTTTCAATCAATCGATATTTACGTAGGGATCTTTTGCGCTTGCTCTTCGCACATCAATGGGGAAAATGATCCATATTGTACTGGCCTCTCATTAACTTAGATCTGATTGTTTCCCTTGCACATATTTATTGACGTTAATTAATAGGTGGAGTAGTTGAGAACTTTTTTATTTTACTTGTACACTTTAAAAACAAGGCATACATATGAGACTGTCCCCGTCAGAAACCACTGCAAACAAAGACCGTGTTTTCACAATGTCTACTGAATGCTGCTTTTCGGTTTGGTAAGGAACAAGACTCCGCCTCTTTTGTAATGTCACTCCGCTCTGACGTACGTTTCGCCAATCACAGCTTGGCTTTTTCGAGGATTTTTAAATAAAGTGTTATACTCTTTTATCCACTTCTGATTCATTCCATGTGGGGCTCTAACCCAGATGGGATATCGATCTTTGCCTTTGTCTCCGATTTGGAGTTTTCCTGTGTCTTAATATCTAGAGCTTGATTTTGAAGCTCTAGAGTATGTGAGTACCCTTCTTTGCCTTTTTTGAATATTTGAATAATCACGGGACTTCACTATATGTGCTTTTCCTTTTCTCCCTGAGGTTCACCTGCAAATAACCACAGTGATTGCCTAACCTGGGACGTTTTTCATTTATCCTTTTGTGCACTATCACATTTGTTTGTTTTATATATATTTATGTGTTAATGTGTATATATATATACATATTAACACATAAATATATATGTATATATTCATATACATATATATTTCCAATCTGCTGCTAGGCAATGGGGAATGAACTTATAGCCTACATAGTATCTAGAATAGAACTAAAATAACTTGCATATCAGATGGTGAGCTTGCTATTATAACTCCCACAAAGGATCATTGTTTATCTAAATAAAGGCAGCAATAACTGAAACACGGGTTGGACATCAATAAGTTAAAAAGATCAAAACTGTGGACCATTTAAAGTTATATTTCTTGTTAATAAATGCCACCATGTCTGGTCTTTTCCCTAGTTACAATGTTTGTCTCTTTGTTGTTGTAAAGGTAAGTTGGGGGTGGTTGTTTTTTTCTGTTCCCAGGGAATATCAAATAGGGGATTTAGCTGTCTAAGACTAAGTAGTAAATGTACGTGGCATTGTTATCGAATACAGCACTGTGAAGGGGGTGTCAAGTTTACAAGGACACAGAGCTACCTAATTAGGGACCTACTATAGCAGAACACAGCTATTGTTAACCCCGTATACAAGCAAGTTAGCTTATGTGTTTGTGACATATTTTAACCCTGAGTTACATGCATTTTAAGTTGCTTATGTGAAATAAAAGTATTTTATCTGCCTCAAGATTCTGAAGTTTGTTTTGTGCCTGTAGCTTACACATTGAGTGCTTTACCTAAAGCCAGCTGAGGCTCTGTGCTGTTTGAGTACAATCCCTTGAGAATGTAGAAGGGCATATTATATGCATTACAATATAACACTATTTGCATCTTTTATCTTTTGATGGGGATTTTTTTCAGTTGGAATTCACAACGCTTTATGGGGATTCAGCTAAGAAGAAATACACTGCAGTACACAGAACGTACACAATACACAGAATCATTTTTATCTCTTGAAAACTCATTTTGGCCATTTTCCATTGCAATTCCAATCTATTTGAGTCTGACGTATGAAAACGTAGAGCCTTATTATGAAAAACTCGCAGACATGGAGAGAAATCACAAATTATTTGAGGGCTTTTTTGAGCATTATATTGCAATGTATTCATCTTTTTTTTCCACATATAAAACCTTTGTAGTGAGGAAAACAGCTCTCAAGCTAAAAAGCGCCTATGCTAAACATTCTCTCCTTTTAAACCATACACTTGAAATAGCAGATTGTGGGCTATTCATAGCACCCCACTTGTAATCTGGGCCAATATAAATAGACTCCAGGTTTCAGCAGTATGGAGTTATGAGGCTGAGGTCAGATAAACAATGTTGCAGTATAACAGTTAATTCAGGCAGTGTCCAGGACAATGCAGTGTTGCAAACTGAAGCAGCTTGCACACATTCAAAGAGAGGCTAAACAATCCAGGGTGTAGCAGAAATATATCTAGAAACAGGTTGCAGGCAGAAATTTACGGACAGATTACGAGTTTTGCGTTAGGAGCTATGCGGTGCTAACAAGCAGTTTTGTCTCACCGCTCACTTACCTGCACCGCTCAGGGGCGTATTAAGGTTTTGTGCTGCCCTAGGCACTCAAAATTCTGCTGCCCCCACCCCAGGTTTAAGGCCTTTTTTTAGACATAATATTTTTGGGGCAGGGTGTAAAAAATAAAAAAAATGTCTTTTTAAGTAGATGTTTAGATGTTCACCAGGGCTTGTATTCACTCTGGTCACACACAGACACACACACACACAGACACACACACACACATATATATATATATATATATTAAGACATTATTATTATTATAACCTTAAACATCTTCTTTGGTGATTGACAGTTATTTAAGCAAAATATCTGCTTGGATAAATATGTAATGAATATACAAACTGGCCTTTAAAAGTACTTAAAAAATACAACAGTCACATGATACAATCATAATAAAGTATATACTTGTATTGTTTCTGAATGTATTAAATGCATACAACATATTTTTAGTTGTGTTTTAAGTCACATGGTTGTATAGATTCAGCAATAAATACTTATTCTTTGCATGTATGACAGATAAACAAACAGTAAATGTACAAGTATTTAGTGACTAATCCATTTAAGTATTTTAATGCCTAATGAAGATGTATTGAAGGGTGAAAGGCATATGCTGTTTCACAGTGGTCACGGTGTAGTGCACACTGCACTGTGTAGTCTGTGTGAGTCTCAATAACGCGGTGGAGCCAGGAAGAATACTGCATTTCCTCTCAGTCCAGGCCAGGCTGCACAAGTGAGCTCCGCCTCCACTGTCACCACGTCATGCGCACCCACATACAATCCCATAGGATAGCAATAGCCGGGCCCTGGTTGATTTAGCCACCCGGCCCTGAGTTCAGTAGAGTGGCCCTAGGGACTCAAAATTCTGCTGCCCCTTAAAAATCTGCTGCCCTAGGCACCAGCCTCGTTGGCCTATGCCTTAATACGCCCCTGGCACCGCTGGTATTACGGGTTTTTATAAACCCGGCGTTAAAAGGCAAGAAGTTAGCGTAGAGCAAAATTGAGCTCCTTACCGCACTTCAATACCAGCGCTGCTTAAGTCAGCAGTGAGCTGGTTATACGTGCTCGTGCATGATTTCCCCATATACATAAATGGGGAGAGCTGGCTGAAAAAAAGTCTAACACCTGCAAAAAAGCAGCGTAAAACTCAGTAACGCAGTCCCATTGATTCCTATGGGGAAACACATTTTATGTTTACACCTAACACCCTAACATGAACCCTGAGTCTAAACACCCCTAATCTTACACTTATTAACCCCTAATCTGCCACCCCCGACATCGCCGGCACCTGCATTATACTTATTAACCCCTAATCTGCCGCTCCGGACATTGCCGCCACCTACATTATATTTATTAACCCCTAATCTGCTGCCCCCAACATTGCCGACACCTACATTATATTTATTAACCCCTAATCTCCCGCCCCCAATGTCTAACCCTAACCCTAACACCCCCTAACTTAAATATAATTCAAATAAATATAAATAAAATTACTATCATTAACTACATTATTCCTATTTAAAGCTAAAAACTTCCCTATAAAATAAACCCTAAGCTACAATATAACTAATAGTTACATTGTAGCTATCTTAGGCTTTATTTTTATTTTACAGGCAAGTTTGTATTTATTTTAACTAGGTAGAATAGTAATTAAATAGTTATTAACTATTTAATAACTACCTAGCTAAAATAAATACAAATTTACCTGTAAAATAGAACCTAACCTAAGTTACAATAATACCTACCACTACACTATAATTAAATCAATTCCCTAAATTAAATACAATTAAATAAATTAAATTAGCTAAATCACAAAAACAAACAAACACTAAATTACAGAAAATAAAAAACAAATTACAGATCTTTAAACTAATTACACCTAATCTAATAGCCCTATCAAAATAAAAAAAGCCCCTCCAAAATAATAAAAAAAAACCCTAGCCTAAACTAAACCACCAATAGCCCTTAAAAAGGCCTTTTGCGGGACATTGCCTCAAATAAATCAGCTCTTTTTCCTGTAAAATAAAAATACAAACACCCCCCCAACAGTAAAACCCACCACCCACATAACCAACCCCCCAAATAAAAGCCTAACTAAAAATACCTAAGCTCCTCATTACCCTGAAAAGGGCATTTGGATGGGCATTGCCTTTAAAAGGGAATTTAGCTCTATTGCGGCCCAAAGTCCCTAATCTAAAAAATAAACCCACCCAATACACCCTTAGAAAAATCCTAACACTAACCCCCGAAGATTCACTTACCGGGAGAAGTCTTCATCCAAGCGGCAAGATGTCCTCAATGAAGCCGGCAGAAGTGGTCCTCCAGATGGGCAGAAGTGGTCCTCCAGACAGGCAGAAGTCTTCATCCAGATGGCATCTTCTATCTTCATCCTTCCGACGCGGAGCGGGTCCATCTTCAAGACATCCGACACGGAGCATCCTCTTCAAACGACATCTTCTTCGTAATGAATATCTCTTCAGGTGACGTCATCCAAGATGGCGTCCCTTAGATTCCGATTGGCTGATAGAATTCTATCAGCCAATCGGAATTAAGGTAGAAAAAATCCTATTGGCTGATGCAATCAGCCAATAGGATTGAGCTGGCATTCTATTAGCTGTTCCAAACAGCCAATAGAATGTGGGCTCAATCATGTTGGCTGATTGGATCAGCCAATAGGATTGAAGTTCAATCCTATTGGCTGATTGCATCAGCCAATAGGATTTTTCTACCTTAATTCCAATTGGCTGATAGAATTCTATCAGCCAATCGGAATCTAAGGGACGCCATCTTGGATGATGTCACTTAAAGTGATATTAATTACAAAGAAGCCGTCGTTTGAAGAGGATGCTTCGCGTCAGATGTCTTGAAGATGGACCCGCTCCGCGCCGGAAGGATGAAGATAGAAGATGCTGTCTGGATGAAGACTTCTGCCCATCTGGAGGACCACTTCTGCCCATCTAGAGGACCACTTCTGCCACCTTCGTTGAGGACCTCTTGCCGCTTGGATGAAGACTTCTCCCGGTAAGTGAATCTTCGGGGCTTAGTGTTTGGGCCTCAATAGAGCTAAATGCCCTTTTAAGGGCAATGCCCATCCAAATGCCCTTTTCAGGGCAATGGGGAGCTTAGGTTTTTTTAGATAGGATTTTATTTGGGGGGTTGGTTGTGTGGGTGGTGGGTTTTACTGTTGGGGGGGTGTTTGTATTTTTTTTACAGGAAAAAGAGCTGATTTCTTTGGGGCAATGCCCCGCAAAAGGCCCTTTTAAGGGCTATTGGTAATTTAGTTTAGACTAGGGTTTTTTTTGGGGGGGGCTATTTTTATTTTGATAGGGCTATTAGATTAGGTGTAATTAGTTTAAAGAGCTGTAATTTGTTTTCTATTTTCTGTAATTTTGTGTTTGTTTTTTTTTGTGATTTAGCTAATTTAATTTAATTTATTTATTTAATTGTATTTAATTTAGGGAATTGATTTAATTATAATGTAGTTTTAGGTGTTATTGTAACTTTGGTTAGGTTTTATTTTACATGTAAATTTGTATTTATTTTAGCTAGGTAGTAATTAAATAGTTAATAACTATTTAATAACTATTCTACCTAGTTAAAATAAATACAAACTTGCCTGTAAAATAAAAATAAACCCTAAGCTAGATACAATGTAACTATTAGTTATATTGTAGCTAGCTTAGGGTTTATTTTATAGGTAAGTATTTAGTTTTAAATAGGAAGAATGTAGTTAATGATAGTAATTTTATTTAGATTTATTTAAATTATATTTCAATTAGGGGGTGTTAGGGTTAGGGTTAGACTTAGATTTAGGGGTTAATAAATGTAATATAGTGGCGGCGACGTTGGGCGCGGCAGATTAGGGGTTAATAAGTGTAGGTAGGTTGCGGTGACATTGGGGGAAGCAGATTAGGGGTTAATAAATATAATGTAGGTGTCGGCGATGTCAGGGGCAGCAGATTAGGGGTTAATAAGTATAATGTAGGTGGCGGCGATGTTAGGGGCGGCAGATTAGGGGTTAATAATATTTAACTAGTGTTTGCGAGGCGGGAGTGCGGTGGTTTAGGGGTTCATATGTTTATTATAGTGGCGGCGATGTCCGGAGCAGCAGATTAGGGGTGAATAATTTTATTTTAGTGTTTGCGATGCGGGAGGGCCTCGGTTTAGGGGTTAATAAGTAGTTTATGGGTGTTAGTGTACTTTTTAGAACTTTAGTTATGAGTTTTATGCTACGGCGTTGTAGCGTAAAACTCATAACTACTGACTTTCGAATGTGTTACGGATCTTGGAGGTAGAGGGTGTACCGCTCACTTTTTGGCCTCCCAGGACAGACTCATAATACCAGCGCTATGGAAGTCCCGTAGAAAAAAGGGTTTACAAAGTTTACGTAAGTCGGTTTGCGGTAAGGCAAAAAAAGTGTGCGGTGCCCCTAAACCTGCAAGACTCGTAATAGCAGCGGTAGTAAAAAAGCAGCGTTAGGACCTGTTAACGCTGCTTTTTCAGCTTAACTCAAAACTCGTAATCCAGCCGATAGTAACTACACACTATAAATAACAGTTTTCAGGCATAAATTGAGTAGACAACTGTAGCGATCCCCAGGATAAATAAGGCAGTTGGCATACATTTAGGGAGTAAAACATTTGTAAGAATCAATGTCCAGGATAAATTAAATATGTACTTGAGATTAAAACCGACTGAAAAACATATACTTGAATAAATGTATTAAATAACAGAATAATTGCTGACTAGAACAAACTAACATGGATAAAACGCGTTGGAAAAAACGTGGATGCTTGCACACAGGTAGCAAACACAGAGCATGCAGATTGACAAAGCTGGTGCCAAGAAATAAAAGCTGAAGTCTTCCTAAAGCTGATGTAATCAGGTGGAGGATAATTAGTCAGGCAGGTAGGTTCAAGCAGTAGGAAGGTGAATGGCTACACCACACGCAACCTGATTGACAAGCAGAAGGGAAGCAGCCTTAAAGTTACGATACAGCAGACAGGCAGGCATGACACTACCTACCTGCTTTCCAACAAAGGAAGAAAATACATTTGATAATAGAAGTAATTTGAAAGTTGTTGGTTTTAATTGTATGTTCTATCTGAAACATAAAAGAAAAATGTTGATGTCTAAGGGCTCCATGTACGAAGCAGCGTTAGCTGCTCCAGAGCCCTTGCGGGGCAGTTTCACACATACGAGCGTGCTTCACGCAGGTCATTAGATCACTGCTTCTTACACTCTTTGGGGCATATTTATCAAGCTCCGTATGGCTCTGAGGCAGCAGACAGACATTGCCAGAAATCAACCCGATCAAATACGATCGGGTTGATTGACATCCCCTGCAGGGGGTGGTTTTGCACCATCAGTTCACAAGAACTGCTGGTGCAATGATAAATGCAGAGAGCATATGCTGTCAGTATTTATCGATGTGCGGCGGACATGATCTGCAATATTGGATCATGTCCGTCCACACAATAATATATCAGCCCCTTTGTCATGTCTGAGGTGGAGTGTGTAATGCTGCATACGGGCCAGTGGACGAACAGATCTGCTGCCCATATGCAGCAAAGTTGTGTGCGCAACTTCTCAAGAGCTCCTTTTGAAACAAAGACAATTATATTGGATTTGTGAGCTGGGTACCTTATACCCTGGTGGCATGAATAGAGAAATGGATTGGGCTGTGTTTAACTGAGAGGATATTTGGGCCTAAAAATTAGGTGGTTCTGAATAAGTCTGTATACTTTGTAGATACAAAAATTAGACAAGAGAATGGAAATTAATTGTGATTGAATTGTATATATGACAAAGATGAGGATTTATCTCTCTCTATATTAGCATAAGTGGTTACATAAGTAAAACAAAGGCAGTTATGAGAGGGTTAATTGTGAGGTGGGGCTTAGGGTATTTAAGGAGTGTTTTTGCCTTATATTATCACACATGATTAAGGACTTGGGTCCGAAACGTTGTGTTTTTATGTCTTTGGTCCAATAAACCTTATAAGAAGGATTTTATTTTGTTATTTGTTTTTGGGGTATTTAGTGTTAACCCTGACAGCTTGCGCACCAGTATGCTTGCCTGAGTGCTGAACTTAACTTTGATTACACCTATTATTTCCTATAGGAGACAACTTGCCACTCATTGAAACAGAGAGGGTAGCCCACTTCCTTTTAATATATCACCAGACACATGGATTGCGAGGCTGATGAAGCAAAAAAGGCAGTTAGTAGCTTAATGTAGAATTTTTTTGCTCACGTGTCCCGGGTGCAGGCACAGCTATAAGACCTTTATTGGTGTCAATAGCATTGCTCAATATAGGTATCCATTCTTTCCTTTTGTTATTTTGCTTGTTAGGGATATGTGTATATTCCAAGTTTAGAGCGTATATCCCTCTGTGCTATTTTTGCATAATGTCCTTACGGCCCATACACATGCTGATCCTTGTATGGTTCTGGGGGACAGGATAACGAGATATTAAAATATTAAAAGCTCCTTAGTCACGGCTATATGCTTAGTTTTTTCAGTGCAAAATAAATGTGCACCAAACACAACATAAATTCATTAAAATAAAGTGTTACACTTACATAAACACTATCTAATAACTATCTAATAAAAACTATTATTATAAATATTAATATTTCTTTTTTATAAATGTTAAAAGGTATATGGTATTTGACTAGGTGTTTTAATGGAAATGGCTATATTGTATATGAAATTTTTACTTAATGTTGATGTTTATAATGGGCTAGATTTATGAGTGGAGCGCAAAATTTCACTCGTAATACCAGCGCAAGTTGAGTGCAATGCAAACATGACCTTGTGCGTGGCTGCTTGCATTGCATGGAAGCTTTGGGCAAACGAGAGCGCACTTCCATAGGTTCCAATGGGAGCCTCGTTCTCATGCGATAGTCACTGCAGAGAACAGCTTTTATTCTTTAAGAGAGCCATTCGTGAAAGGCCGCCATCAAAAATATTCATGAAAACAGGCAACTCAGAGTCAGCACACCTAGAGACTAGCTCAATAAAAAGGCAAAGACAAGGAAGAGTTGGTTTAGTTAGTCTGATGCAACTGCAAATGAACTACACAAAAAAAACCTGAAACAAACAAGAGACTAATAAAAAAACTGGAAAGTCTGGAAAAAAAATAGCTAGCAGCTAATATACATAAGTGGCATATCAGCAAGGGAACAGCTCAGCAAGCTAAAGTTCAACTCCAAGCATAACAATCTAAAAAATATAGTTCTAATCTATATAGGGGTGTAGAATAAGGCTATATCATTAAAAGAGTGTATTTTCACAATAGGCAATCAGCAAATCAATAGGGCGTTCTCAAACAGTATTTTTATAGTCATTTTACTGAGTTGCATACATATGTATCTTGTTTACAGTCACTTACATGCCACACACTTCCACATTGGAATGTGATTCCCAGTTCAGGTGTTGTGATCTTCTAACTTTTTTTTCCATTTTTAGTCCTTTGATATGTGGATGCATTTTACCTCCCTAGCATTATGGGCTATATTACAAGTGGAGTGCAAAATATCGCTTTAGCAAGGGCAAAATTTGTGATCCACTTAGCCACAATGCGACCACGGCCTCGTATTTGCATTGCATGGAAGCTTTCTGCTCACGAGAGCACGCTTCCATAGGCTCAAATGGGAGCCTCGTTCTCATGCTGTAAGTCGCACAGCAATAACCAGCCACTTGTAATGGCTGGTTATTTATTGTGCACTCGTTTACGGGTGGGCAATAAATTAACACTCCACTTGTAATCTAGAGCAATGTTAATGTTTTATGATGTCCAGCTTCCAACTTTTTAGTCTGCTCAACCCCTTTAAATCCTATGTATTGTGATGTCATGGAGGGGGCAGGGTTTGTCTGGTGTATAACTGCTAATTGTGAAACTTATATATACCCTGATAAAACAGAGTGTGTACGCTAAGAAATGCGTTCATTTAAAAAATAGTTTTTAACGATAAGAGGACCCATATTATTCTTAGTGCTGTAGCATTATTTATTGTTAATAACTTTGTTGCAGCTGTTATGTTGTGTCAGGCTTTGTGCCTGTTACATACTATTGCTTTGATGCTTTTGTATCCGGGAGAGGTGGAGCAGTTTGAGCACCGCTGAAAGTTATGAATATAGATATCTGAGCATTAGTGAGGGGTAATGTTCCAGCCCCAGTGTGGATAGCCCCAGATTGGGGGATCTGGGTTATGTGATTTACACCATGGGAGACAGAACATAACCAGAGTATTGTCCAGCAGGGGGACATACCATATCCCAGTTCACTACATGAGCACTACAAGTAGTGCTTGAAAACCTGTGAGTTGCCCTTTGACTGTCATTATTTGTTAATGCTTGTTGGGATGCTATTACCTTAGGGGGCATCTCCTTGTTTGTTTATACTACTCCTAAATGTCCTTCCCAAACTCTGCCTCTCCCCTTCAAACTATCATGAATGTTTCAGCTAGACTGTTCCACGTAAGTCAGGTGCCCCAAGCATAACCAAATATTACTTTATTAGTATAATCAAAAAATTATTTTATTTTAAAATCTGAATTCTAACTGCTTGAAACTTTTATTGTTTAAAAAGATAGATAATCCCTTTATTACTCCCTCTCCAGTTTTGCATAACCAACACTGTTATATTAATACTTTTACCTTTGTGCTTAGCTTGTATCTAAGCCTCTGCAGACCGCCCCCTTCAGTGCTTTTAACAAATTTGCATTTCAGCCAATTAGTGCTGGTTCCTGCATAACTCCATGGGAATGAGCACAATGCTATCTATATGGCACACATGAACTAGCACTGTGTAGCTGTAAAAAGCTAATAAAGTGCACTGAGATAAGAGGCAGCCTTCAAGGGCTTATGTGCCTACTTAGGTTTAGCCTTCAACAAGGAATACCAAAAGAAACAAAGCAAATTTGATGATAAAAATAAATTGGAAAGTTGTTTAAAACTGCTTGCCCTACCTAAATCATGAAAGTTTAATTTTGACTTTATTGTACCTTTATTATTTTCATTAACCAGTTATCTTACCCCCAAATATGTGTTATACTTTTATACAGCCACAAAATCCATGAATAATATCTGAATAAGAAAAACTACACTTCATACATTTCCAATCCATATCTGAATTCCATTAACTGAAATATAAGGAGTATAATAAAATTTGTGTTTCATTGTTATTTGGTCTTCTCTGAAATACGTACTCTCACAAAATATAAATATTAATACTTTTATATAATATATCACAAATAATTTATTTTGTATTATTTGTAATTCATTATTAAATTTCAGAGACTCTATCTTTTATTTTTTTATTAATATTAGCAATTATACGGCTAGATTACGAGTTTTTGTCGGTAAGGCTTGCGGCTCTAACGCTCCTTTTTTTCCACCGCTCCCTTAAGCCAACGCTGGTGTGATGAGAGCAGGAAGTGATGTCACTAGTTTGGGGGCGGGGCTTAGGTCCGGTAGTCTGTGTCGCAGTTAGTTAGTGAAATCAACCTGACAAGATGTATGTTTCCATGCTCTGTAATAAAATAGAGTTGTACCATCATTGCTGTGTCCTGCATATGTCCTGCATCTCATGACATGGTGTCAGAAGTTCTTGCCTGCGCTTCTGTTCCTGATCGATGACGATGTCAAAGTTTACCCCACCTGAGCCTTTTGACTTCTTTCAGCCTGCAGCTTGGCCCACATGGGGTCAGCGATTTCAGCGCTTCAGGATTGCTTCCAAGCTGGACAAGGAGAGTGATGAAGTACAAGTTAATTCACTTTTATACTCTATGGGGAAAGATGTGGAGCCAGTGTTCAATGCTTTTACTTTCCAAGAAGGGGAAGAATTTAACTTTGATATAGTTATGGATAAACTCAGTGCCCACTTTGTGCCCAAAAGAAATGTGATTCATGAGAGAGCTTGTTTTCACAAACGTAATCAGCGTGTGGGAGAATCTGTGGAGTCATTTGTGCGCAGCCTGTATGAACTAACTGAATTCTGTGAGTTGGTGTTGCTAAAGAAGTGCAAATCAGAGACAGAATAGTTATTGGAATTGCAGATGCTGAAGTCTCACTGAAGCTGCAGTTAGAGCCCGATTTAACATTAGATGGGGCTATTAGGATGGCCCGCCAGAGTGAACTGGTGAAAAAGCAAAGTGCTGATCTGAGGTCTGAGAGTATTGTAGATGAAGTGCAACAGTCCAGGAAAACTGCTAGTGAAAGGCACAGAGTGAGCGGTAGAGCTAAAATAATGGATAGTGATGTCGCGAATAGTTCGCTGGCGAATAGTTCCCGGCAAACATAGCTTGTTCGCATTCGCAACGGCGGGCGACATATGCGATGTTCGATCCGCCCCCTATTCGTCATCATTGAGTAAACTTTGACCCTGTATCTCACAGTCTGCAGACACATTCCAGCCAATCAGCAGCAGACCCTCCCTCCCAGACCCTCCCAGCTCCTGGACAGCAGCCATTTTAGATTCATTCGGAAGCTGCATTGTTAGTGAGAGGAGGGACAGTGTAGCTGCTGGTGATTTAATACAGTCCTGGAGAACTCATCTGATCTCTGCTGTAAGGACAGCACCCCAAAAAGCCCTTTTTAGGGCTAGAACATCATTTATTTATTTTTTTCCTGTGTAATCTAATTGCAGTTGCCTGCCTGCCAAGCCACTTGCCCAGTGCCACCACTCATATCTGGTGTAACAGTAGCGTAAATTTAAAAAACAACAACTTTTTTGACTGTGAAACATCCGTCTGCTAGTGTAATCCAATTGCAGTTGCCTGCCTGCCTGCCAGTGTGTGTGCCAGGCCCACTTGCCCAGTGCCACCACTCATATCTGGTGTAACAGTAGTGTAAATTTAAAAAATATATATTTTTTTGACTGTGAAACATCAGTCTGCTAGTGTAATCTAATTGCAGTTGCCTGCCGGCCAGCGTGTGTTCCAGGCCCACTTGCCCAGTGTCACCACTCATATCTGGTGTAACAGTAGTGTAAATTTAAAAAAAAAAAACTTTTTTGACTGTGAAACATCAGTCTGCTTGTGTAATCTTATTGCAGTTGCCTGCCTGCCAGCGTGTGTGCCAGGCCCACTTGCCCAGTGCCACCACTAATATCTGGTGTAACAGTAGTGTAAATTTAAAAAAAACAAAACTTTTTTGACTGTGAAACATCAGTCTGCTAGTGTAATCTAATTGCAGTTACCTGCCTGCCAGCATGTGTGCCAGGCCCACTTGCCAACTAGTGCCACCAATCATATTTGTTATAACAGTATTGTAAATATTTAAAAAAAAACTTTTTTGACTGTGAAACATCAGTCTGCTTGTGTAATCTAATTGCAGTTGCCTGCCTGCCAGCGTGTGTGCCAGGCCCACTTGCCCAGTGCCACCACTCATATCTGGTGTAACAGTAGTGTAAATTTAAAAAAAAAACTTTTTTGACTGTGAAACATCAGTCTGCTAGTGTAATCTAATTGCAGTTGCCTGCCAGCGTGTGTGCCAGGCCCAGTTGCCCAGTGCCACCACTCATATCTGGTGTAATAGTAGTGTAAATTTAAAAAAAAAAAACGTTTTTGACTGGGAAACATCAGTCTGCTAGTGTAATCTAATTGCAGTTGCCTGCCTGCCAGCATTTGAGCCAGGCTCACAGCGTATACTGTGCCCACTTGCCCAATGCCCCCACTCATATCTGGTGTAACAGTAGTGTAAATTTAAAAATAAAACACTTTTTTGACTGTGAAACATCAGTCTGCTTGTGTAATCTAAATGCAGTTGGCTGCCTGCCAGCATGTGTGCCAGGCTCACAGCGTATACTGTGCCCACTTGCCCAGTGCCACCACTCATATCTGGTGTAACAGTAGTGTAAATTTAAAAAAAAAATACTTTTTGGACTGTGAAACATCAGTCTGCTTTTTTGTGTCAGGCTCACAGCGTATACTGTGCCCACTTGCCCAGTGCCACCACTCATATCTTGTTTAATAGTAGTGTAAGTGTACATTTAAAAACAAAAAAAACTTTTTGGACTGTGAAACATCAGTCTGCTTTTTTGTGTCAGGCTCACAGCTTATACTGGGCCCACTTGCCCAGTGCCACCACTCATATCTTGTTTAATAGTAGTGTAAGTGTACATTTTAAAAAAAACAAAAAACTTTTTGGACTGTGAAACATCAGTCTGCTTTTTTGTGTCAGGCTCACAGTGTATACTGGGCCCACTTGCCCAGTGCCACCACTCATATCTTGTTTAATAGTAGTGTAAGTGTACATTTAAAAACAAAAAAAACTTTTTGGACTGTGAAACATCAGTCTGTTTTTTTGTGTCAGGCTCACAGTGTATACTGGGCCCACTTGCCCAGTGCCACCACTCATATCTTGTTTAATAGTAGTGTAAGTGTACATTTAAAAACAAAAAAAACTTTTTGGACTGTGAAACATCAGTCTGCTTTTTTGTGTCAGGCTCACAGCGTATACTGGGCCCACTTGCCAAGTGCCACCCCTCATATCTTGTTTAATAGTAGTGTAAGTGTACATTTAAAAAAAAAAAAACTTTTTGGACTGTGAAACATCAGTCTGCTTTTTTGTTTCAGGCTCACAGATTATACTGGGCCCACTTGCCCAGTGCCACCACTCATATCTTGTTTAATAGTAGTGTAAGTGTACATTTAAAAAAATAAAAACTTTTTGGACTGTGAAACATCAGTCTGCTTTTTTGTGTCAGGCTCACAGCGTATACTGTGCCCACTTGCCCAGTGCCACCACTCATATCTTGTTTAATAGTAGTGTAACTGTACATTTAAAAAAATAAAAACTTTTTGGACTGTGAAACATCAGTCTGCTTTTTTGTGTCAGGCTCACAGCGTATACTGTGCCCACTTGCCCAGTGCCACCACTCATATCTTGTTTAATAGTAGTGTAAGTGTACATTTAAAAACAAAAAAAACTTTTTGGACTGTGAAACATCAGTCTGCTTTTTTGTGTCAGGCTCACAGCGTATACTGGGCCCACTTGCCCAGTGCCACCCCTCATATCTTGTTTAATAGTAGTGTAAGTGTACATTTAAAAACAAAAAAACTTTTTGGACTGTGAAACATCAGTCTGCTTTTTTGTTTCAGGCTCACAGCGTATACTGTGCCCCCTTGCCCAGTGCCACCACTCATATCTTGTTTAATAGTAGTGTAAGTGTACATTTAAAAAAAAATGACAGGCAGAGGCAGGCCACCCCGCAGGTGCCGTCGTGGTCATGGTGCTGTAATTCCCTTTGGCCCTCGAATAATGCCCAGTGTTCAGAGGCCACGTCCCATGAACTCGAAAAGTTCTGAGGAAATAGTTGACTTTTTAACACAGGACACCCAATCTTCTATAGCTTCCGCTCCGAACCTTGACGCACCATCCTCCTCCAGCTTATCTTCGGGCACCTCTCAAGTTACCACTCACCCGCCTGCCGCCACCACCAACACTAGCACCACAGCCGCTTCACTTGATCTGTCAGAGGAGTTTTTTACACATCAGTTGGAAGAAATGAGTGATGCCCAACCATCATTGACAGAGGATGTACAGTGGTGCAAAAAAGTATTTAGTCAGCCACCAATTGTGCAAATTCTCCCACTTAAGAAGATGAGAGAGGCCTGTAATTTTCATCATAGGTATACCTGAACCATGAGAGACAAAATGTGGAAACAAATCCAGACAATCACATTGTCTGATTTGGAAATAATTTATTTGCAAATTATGGTGGAAAATAAGTATTTGGTCAATATCAAAAGTTCATCTCAATACTTTATTATAAATCCTTTGTTGGCAATGACAGAGGTCAAAAATTTTCTGTAAGTCTTCACAAGGTTGTCACACACTGTTGCTGGTATGTTGGCCCATTCCTGCATGCAGATCTCCTCTAGAGAAGTGATGTTTTGGGGCTGTCGCTGGGCAACACAAACTTTCAACTCCCTCCAAAGGTTTTCTATGGGGTTGAGATCTGGAGACTGGCTAGGCCACTCCAGGACCTTGAAATGCTTCTTACGAAGCCACTCATTCATTGCCCGGGTGGTGTGTTTGGGATCATTGTCATGCTGAAAGACCCAGCCACGTTTCATCTTCAATGCCCTTGCTGATGGAATGAGGTTTGCACTCAAAATCTCACGATACATGGCCCCATTCATTCTTTCATGTACACGGATCAGTCGTCCTGTTTACACGGATCAGTCGTCCTGTTCCCTTTGCAGAGAAACAGCCCCAAAGAATGATGTTGCCACCCCCATGCTTCACAGTAGGTATGGTGTTCAGCATTCTCTCTCTTCCAAACAAGACGAGTTGTGTTTCTACCAAACAGTTCTACTTGGGTTTCATCTGACCATATGACATTCTCCCAATCTGCTTCTGGATCATCCAAATGCTCTCTAGCATACTTCAGATGGGCCCAGACATGTACTGGCTTAAGCAGGGGGACACGTCTGGCACTGCAGGATCTGTGTCCCTGGCGGCGTAGTGTGTTACTGATGGTAGCCTTTGTTACATTGGTCCCAGCTCTCTGCAAGTCATTCACTAGGTCCCCCTGTATGGTTCTGGGATGTTTGCTCACTGTTCTTGTGATCATTTTGACCCCATGGGGTGAGATCTTGCGTAGAGCCCCAAATCGAGGGAAACTAGCAGTGGTCTTGTATGTCTTCCATTTTCTAATTATTGCTCCCACAGTTGATTTCTTCACACCAAGCTGCTTGCCTATTGCAGATTCAGTCTTCCCAGCCTGGTGCAGGTCTACAATTTTGTTTCTGGTGTCCTTTGACAGCTCTTTGGTCTTCACCATAGTGGAGTTTGGAGTGTGACTGTTTGAGGTTGTGGATAGGTGTCTTTTATACTGATAACAAGTTCAAACAGGTGCCATTAATATAGGTAATGAGTGGAGGACAGAGGAGCCTCTTAAAGAAGAAGATACAGGTCTGTGAGAGCCAGAAATCTTGCTTGTTTGTAGGTGACCAAATACTTATTTTCCACCATAATATGCAAATAAATTCTTTCCAAATCAGACAATGTGATTGTCTGGATTTGTTTCCACATTTTGTCTCTCATAGTTGAGGTATACCTATGATGAAAATTGCAGGCCTCTCTCATCTTCTTAAGTGGGAGAACTTGCACAATTGGTGGCTGACTAAATACTTTTTTGCCCCACTGTAGATAACAGTGATATGTCTCAGTCAGGCAGCATTACAGACATGGACGTACGGTGTGATGATGATGATGTTGTACCCACTGCTGCTTCCTTTGTTGATTTGTCAGATACAAGTGAAGCGGTTGATGATGACGATGCGTCAGTGGATGTCATGTGGGTGCACGCTTGAAGAGAAGAAGAACAGTGGGAAAGTTCAGATGGGGAGACAGAGAGGAGGAGGAGGAGACAAGTTGGAAGCAGGGGGAGGTCATCGCAAGGAGCTAGTGGCACAGTCAGAAAGCATGCATCGGCACCCGGGGTCAGCCAGACAGCACGCCAATCAACGCATGCTGTTGCCACCACCAGAATGCTGTCATCGCAGAGCTCAGCAGTGTGGCATTTTTTTTGTGTGTCTGCCTCTGACAACAGCGATGCCATTTGCAACCTGTGCCAAAAGAAACTGAGTCGTGGGAAGTCCAACACCCACCTAGGTACAACTGCTTTGTGAAGGCACATGATCGCACATCACAAACGCCTATGGGATCAACACATGAGTAGAAGCAGCACACAAACTCAAAGCCGCCATCCTCCTCCTGGTTCAGCATCTTCAGCCACGTCAACCACTGCTGTCCTCCTTGCCCCCTCTCAACCATCCGCCACTCCGTCTCTCTTCCAGAGCAGTTCCTGCTCATCTGCCCACAGTCAGGTGTCTGTCAAGGACATGTTTGAGCGTAAGAAGCCGGCGTCTGACAGCTGGCTTGTCTGAACTCTTAACCCGCCAGCTTTTACCATACAAGCTGGTGGAGTCTGAGGAGTTCAAAAAATTTGTAGCTATTGGGACACCGCAGTGGAAGGTACCCGGCCGAAATTTCTTTGCACAAAAGGCAATCCCTAACCTGTATTCGATTGTGCGAAAGGAAGTAATGGCATGTCTGGCACACAGTGTTGGGGCATGGGTCCATATGACCACTGATAGCTGGTCTGCAAAGCATGGTCAGGGCAGGTATATCACCTACACTGCGCATTGGGTAAACATGCTGACGGCTGCCAAGCATGGAATGCGTGGCTCTGCAGAGGAGGAGTTGGTGATACCGCCACGACTTGCAGGCAGGTTTGCTGCCACCTCCTCTACTCCTCCTACTCCATCCTCTTCCATAACCTCCTCGTCTGAGTCCTCTTCTGCTGCTGCATCTTGCTCCACATCAATGGCACCCCCCCAGCTCCCCATGTAGTATTCCACATCCCGGATAATAAATTGGGAAAGTTGACACATGTGCCGTGCATGGCACATGTGTGTAATCTGATCGTACAACGCTTTGTGCATAAGTACCCAGGCTTACAGGACGTCCTGAAGCAGGCCAGGAAGGTGTGTGGCCATTTGAGGCGTTCCTACACGGCCATGGCCCACTTTTCAGATATCCAGCGGCGAAACAACATGCCAGTGAGGCGCTTGATTTGCGACAGCCCAACACGTTGGAATTCAACACACCTAATGTTCGACCGCCTGCTCCAACAAGAAAAAGCCGTTAACGAGTATTTGTATGACCAGGGTGCTAGGACAGCCTCTGCGGAGCTGGGAATTTTTTTGCCACGTTACTGGAGGCTCATGCGCAATGCCTGTAGGCTCATGCATCCTTTTGAGGAGGTGACAAACTTAGTCAGTCGCACCGAAGGCACCATCAGCGACATCATACCATTTGTTTTCTTCCTGGAGCGTGCCCTGCGAAGAGTGCTGGATCAGGCCGTAGATGAGCGTGAAGAGGAAGAGTTGTGGTCACCATCACCACCAGAAACAGCCTTATCAGCATCGCTTGCTGGACCAGCAACAACGCTGGAAGAGGATTGTGAGGAAGAGGAGTCAGAGGAGGAATGTGGCTTTAAGGAGGAGGAGGAGGAAGACCAACCACAACAGGCATCCCAGGGTGCTCGTTGTCACCTATCTGGTACCCGTGGTGTTGTACGTGGCTGGGGGGAAGAAGATACCTTCAGTGAGATCACTGAGGACGAGGAACGGGACATGAGTAGCTCGGCATCCAACCTTGTGCAAATGGGGTCTTTCATGCTGTCGTGCCTGTTGAGTGACCCTCGTATAAAAAAGCTGAAGGAGAACGACCTGTACTGGGTGTCCACGCTACTAGACCCCCGGTATAAGCATAAAGTGCCTGAAATGTTACCGAATTACCGTAAGTCGGAAAGGATGCAGCAGTTCCAAAATAAATTAAAAAGTATGCTTTACACAGCGTATAAGGGTGATGTCACAGCACAATGGGAATCTAACAGGGGAAGAGGTGGAAGTAATCCTCCGACTCCCACGACCACACCAGCAAGGACAGGACGCTTTACAGACGTGTTGTTGATGGAGGACATGTGGAGCTTTTTAACTCCTATGCATCGCCACAGCCCTTCGGGGTCCACCCTCAGAGAACGACTCGACCGACAGGTAGCAGACTACCTCGCCTTAACTGCAGATCTCGACACTCTGAGGAGCGATGCACCCCTTGACTACTGGGTGTGCAGGCTTGACCTGTGGCCTGAGCTATCCCAATTTGTGATAGAACTTCTGGCCTGCCCCGCTTCAAGTGTCCTGTCAGAAGGGACCTTCAGTGCAGCAGGAGGTATTGTCACTGAGAAGAGAAGTCGCCTAGGTCAAAAAAGTCTAGATTACCTCACCTTTATTAAGATGAATGAGGGATGGATCCCGAAGGGACTGACATTGGGCGATACATTTGAGTAAAAAAGGCCTGATGAGATGAGCTACCTTGGGCTAAAAATGGTCCACACGCTGCTGTATTTTATCTTCGAATGCCGGATGACTTGCGTGACTTATCAGCCACCAACTAGGGTTCAAGCCGCAATATTTTAGGGCACTTTCTTCCTGGGAAACAAACATACAGCAGCGGCTAAAACAATACCGGATTTTTCAGGCATGTGTACATGCCAAATTTTTCTGGCCTCTGGTGCTGCACTGTGGCTTCAAAAACCAAACAAAAAAAAAGGCACGTACTTAACACACCACTCCTATCTGGTGGTACATTAGATTGCATGCGCAGTGCCCCAAATTTGAAGTAGGAGGACCGACCAAGCATCTTTTTCCATCTCCCGGTTCCTAAAATCCATGCTATATACACGTCCCCTGGTGCCACAACTGCCTCTGGGAACCTTACCATGGGTCCCAGACTGCACGTCTTGTAATTCTCTGTCTGGGAAATTATCTATCTATCTATCTATCTATCTATCTATCTATCTATCAAATCTATCTATCGTATCTATCAAATGTATCTATTGCATCTATTGATCTATCTATCTAATCTATGTATCTATCTATCTATCAAATCTATCTATCTCGTGGCCGGACTGTTATCTGACATCCACTTGTGTTTCGTCCAAATGTCCGTCGGCCAAATGTCTGTCGGCTAAAAGTCAGGCCACGATTGCACGCACAGTGCCCCAAATTTGAAGTAGGAGGACTGTCCAAGCATCTTTTTCCATCTCCCGGTTCCTAAAATCCATGCCATATACACGTCCCCTGATAGGGGACGTAACAGGGATTAAACTGATAGGAATAGTACTACTTAACACACCTTATAATAACTCAGAGAGAGAGGCAACGCAGAGAGAGGAGTCTGAAGAAGAGGAGTCAGAAGAGGAAGGTGGCTTTAAGGAGGTGGAAGACCAAACACAGCAGGCGTCCCAGGGGGCTTGTTGTCACCTTTCGGGGACCCTTGGTGTTGTACGTGGCTGGGTGGAGGAAGAAACCTTCAATGACATCAGTGAGGACAAGGAACGGGACATGGCTAGCTTGGTATCCAACCTTGTGCAAATGGGGAGTTTGCGGTTGTGCAAATGGACTGTTTGCGGTTGTTTGCGGTGCGTTAAACGGGGAGTTTGGTCACTGTGAAGCGGGCGTAACCCTTACACTACCTGATCGATACAACATCATACCTGATGTTTTAAAGCACGTTATTCCAAACAATTTAGGAATGTTAGGTGATTTATGCCCTTTATGGATTAAAACCAGACTCTGCATCAACTATGTAATTTTACGTGGGAGTTTTGCCATGGATCCCTCTCCAGCATGCCACAGTCCAGGTGTTAGTACCCTTGAAACAACTTTTCCATCACTATTGTGGCCAGAAAGAGCCCCTGTGGGTTTTAAAATTCACCTGCCTATTGAAGTCAATGGCGGTTCGCCTGGTTCACCCGTTCGCGAACAGTTGCGGAAGTTCACGTTCGCCGTTCGCTAACGCAAAATTTTAAGTTTGCGACATCACTAATAATGGATAGACCTAGAAGTGGATGGGCGCAGCATGCCCGATGCACACGGTGCTACCGTGCCCATGATCAGAGTGTTATATGCCCGGCCAGAGATAAAAGATGCAGAAAATATAACAGAATGGGCCATTTTGAAGTGGTGTGTAAAACTGAATACATTAAGGAGATGCAGGTGGACAGTGATCAGAAGGGTCAGGAAGTGTCTTTTGTGGGGTCTGTTGTGGAACGGCCAAGCTCAGAGGAAGATTGGAAGGTTACTTTTACTGTAATGGGAGCCAAAGTTGATTTTAAGATTGACACAGGAACAGATATCACTGTAATGTCTTTCGCTGCATTTATGAAACTGCCTCGACAGCCCCAGCTGGCGAAGGTTACTACAAATGTCCATAGTCCTGGTGGCCGCATTGATTGTGCGGGGGAAATTTATTGCCAGCTGTGAGTACAAGCAAAGGAAATTCACCATGTGGGTGAATGTGATTCGAGGTCAGTGTGTTAGCAATTTATTGAGCAGAAAATCAGCCTGTGACTTGGGCCTCATGGCCAGAGTGAATGAGATCTCCGAAGATATGTTTGGCGAATTGGGCCTACTGAATTGCAAGCCAGTCCGTATAGCACTTAAAAGTGACGGAGTCCCATACAGTATTTCTACTCCCCGTAGAATTCCGCTCCCGCTCATGCCTCAAGTGGAGAAGGAGCTTATGCGCATGAAGTCTATGGGGGTTATTGAAGAGGTTGTTGAAGCGACTGATTGGTGTGTCCCCATTGTTCCTGTTGCGCTGCCGACATTAGAAGATATAGCTCCAAAGTTGGCTGGAGTGAAGTTCTATTCTACATTGGACGCTTCTAGCGGCTTTTGGCAGATCCCCTTAGATCCAAAGTGCCCCAAACTGACTACCTTTATCACACCGGTAGGTCGGTTTTGCTTCTGCAGACTCCCCTTTGGGATATCCTCTACTCCTGAAATCTTTCAAAGGGAAATAAGTTCTCTCCTGAGTGAGCACGTGGGCACGGCAGTCATCATGGACGACATTCTAGTGTATGGGTCTACAGTGGAGGAAACAGTGCCGGGGAAACAACTGGTTGTGGAAGATACACTATCCAGGCTCCCGCTGGCTGCTGCTGAAGAATCCTCAACCGAATCTGATGTGAAAGTGTATGTTGATTCGGTTCTGGCCTCAAAGTCCATTTCTTCAAGGAAACTGGAAGAAATAAAGAAAGAGACATATTTGGACACAGATCTGCAAGAGGTTATAAAGTACATAAAAGAAGGCTGGCCCGAGAGCCGGGCATCCTGGATGTCTTTAAGTTCTTACCAGTCAGAGAGGTCGCAGCTCACAGAGCTGTAGGGGTTGTTGCTGTTCCAAGACCGCATCGTTATCCCTGTCAGCATGAGGAAGGAGATGTTAAACAGGATTCACAATGGCCACTTAGGCATTACAAAGTGCAGAGAAAGGGCAGCTACAGCTGTGTGGTGGCCTGGGATCAGCTCCGACATTGCAAATCACGTGTCTAAATGTGTCTTTTGCCGGGAACGCCGGCCTACTCAGAGAAGGGAGCCCTTGATTTCTACTCCACTGCCTGCGGGGCCATGGCAGAAAATAGCTGCTGATTTGTGTGAACTGCACGGGAAAAAGTTCCTTTTTGTGATCGACTACTATTCCAGGTATTTGGAAATTGCACCTTTGAATGATATCACAAGTCAAGTCGTTATCATTCGTCTGAAGAGCTTGTTCGCCCGGTGGGGCATTCCGATGGAGCTGGTGAGTGATAATGGCCTGCAGTTTGCTTCTACAGAGTTCAGTGCTTTCAGCAGGTAATATGACTTTGTACATTCCACGTCAAGTCCACATTACCTGCAGGCCAACGGAATGGCTGAAAGGGCAGTTCAAACAACAAAGTTCATTTTAAAGCAATCTGAGCCGTATCTAGCCCTCTTGTCATACAGGGCGACGCCCATTCAAGCCACTGGGTTTAGCCCTGCACAGCTGATGCTAGGACACCAGATTCACACCACTTTACCCTCACTGGGTGTCTTCAAGCCGACTGGCTCTGTTCCTCGGGACGAAGTCCTTAGGAGGGATGAAGAGGCCAAAAAGGTGCAAAAAGCTGCAAAAAGGTGAACGTAGAGCAAAATTTAGCACCACATCTCACCTCAATACCAGCGTTGCTTACGGTAGCGGTAAGCTGGCTAAACGTGCTCGTGCACAATTTTCCCATAGGAAACAATGGGGCTGAGCTGGCTGAAAAAAAACCTAACACCTGCAAAAAAGCAGCGTTCAGCTCCTAACGCAGCCCCATTGTTTCCTATGGGAAAATAAAAAATATGTCTGCACCTAACACCCTAACATGAACCCCGAGTCTAAACACCCCTAATATTACACTTATTAACCCCTAATCTGCCCCCCCAACGTCGCCACAACTATATTAAATTAATTAACCCCTAATCTGCCGCCTCCAACGTCGCTGCAACTATAATAAGGTTATTAACCCCTAGACCTAAGTCTAACCCTAACCCTAACACCCCCCCTAATTTAAATATAATTTAAATAAATCTAAATAAAATAACTGCAATGAAATAAATTATTCCTATTTAAAGCTAAATACTTACCTATAAAATAAACCATAAGATTGCTACAATATAACTAATAGTTACATTGTAGCTAGCTTATGATTTATTTTTATTTTACAGGCAACTTTGTATTTATTTTAACTAGGTAGAATAGTTATTAAATAGTTATTAACTATTTAATAACTACCTAGCTAAAATAAGTGCAAAATTACCTGTAAAATAAATCCTAACCTAAGTTACAATTACACCTAACACTACACTATCATTAAACTAATTACCTAAAGTACAGACAATTAATTACAATTAAATTCAATAAACTAAATTACGAAAAACAACAAACACTAAATTACAGAAATTTTTTTTTACAAGAAGTTTAAACTAATTACACCTAATCTAAGCCCCCTAATAAAATAAAAAAGCCCCCCAAAATAATAAAATTTCCCTACCCTATACTAAATTACAAATTAGTTACTATTAGTTATATTGTAGCTAGCTTAGGTTTTTTTTATCGGTAAGTATTTAGTTTTAAAAAGAATTTAGTTTTAAATAGGATAAATTTAATTATCTTAAATTAATTTCCTTTAATTTGAATTATAGGGGGGGAAGTGTTAGGGTTAGATTTAGGTTTAGGGGTTAATAAATTTATTATAGTAGCGGCGACGTTGGGGTTGGAAGATTAGGGGTTAATAAATGTAGGTAGGTGGCGGCGACGTCAGGGGGGGCAGATTAGGGGTTAATAACATTTAAATAGTGTTTGCGAGGCAGGAATGCGACGGTTTAGGGGTTAATACAGTTATTAAAGTGGCGGCGATGTCCGGTCGGCAGATTAGGGGTTAAAAATTGTAGGTAGGTGTCGGCGACGTTGGGGGCGGCAGATTAGGGGTTAATAAATATAATGTAGGTGTCAGCGATGTTAGGGGCAGCAGATTAGGGGTTCATAGGTATAATGTAGGTGGCGGCGATGTCCAGTTGGCAGATTAAGGGTTAAAAAAATTATTTTAGTGTTTGCAATGTGGGGGGGGGGGCCTCGGTTTAGGGGTTAATAGGTAGTTTATGGGTGTTAGTGTACTTGTTAGCACTTTAGTTAAGAGTTTTATGTTCCGGCGTTAGCACATAAAACTTTTAACTACTTACTTTTATATGCGGTAGGAGTCTGGACAAGAGAGGGTCTACCGCTCACTTCTTCCAAGGCTCGTAATACCAGCGTTAGGCAAATCCCATAGAAAAGATAGGATACGCAATTGACGTAAGGGGATTTGTGGTAGCCTCGAGTCGCGGAAGAAAAGTGAGCTGTACACCTATACCTGTCAGACTCGTAATTCCAGCGGGCATTAAAAAGCAGCGTTGGGACCTCTCAATGCTGCTTTTTAAGGCTAACGCCAAACTCGTAATCTAGGCGATAGTTTTCCAATAGAAATTTTGCTTAATTAATATGGCCTTAAGAATATTATGTATCAGGGAATGAGATTGAATAAAACCCAGAGAATATTTGTTAATCTATTTATATATTTGTGCTTGGATTTTGTAATCTTGGTCTAATTATGACATAGGTCTACAATAACTACTATCTGTTCGTCCTTATCTGGTTTTAAAATTAAACTAATAGCTGCTGAAAAACATTGGTTAGGTTGTTCTTTAGCCATACAATATGCATTATACATATTTATTAAATAAGGGTCTATTTAATTATTCAACATTTTATAAAATTGGATAGATAATTCATCAGAACCAGTAGTCTTTCTAGATGATAGATGATAACCTCTTTTCACTTCTTCTGTTTAGAAATATCCAATATGATTTATTTTAAGTAAAAGAAGTATATCCCCAAATGTATACATTTGTTCTATGTTTTTCTTTTCCAATTTATATACATCTTTATAAAAGTATATTTATATCTTCTTAATAGTAGACACATAAAAAAAACATTTGACCTTTTCTTTAAATCCTATATTATAAAAGACAAGAGTTTGTCTGAAGCCGTCATGCGCAGTTCAGACAAACTCTTGCAGCTGATCGCACGCGCACCCACCCGACCGCAGCGCGAGGACCCGGCAGCACAGCTGATCGCAAAAACAAAGCAGCGCGAGGACCGGCATGTGGAGGCGCACAGGGGAGAGAGAGAGTGAGAGAGAATGTATATATAACATAACACAACACGGCCCGTGTGAACGGGCTTTAGGACTAGTATTTAATATTTTATTAGAACATTAAGCATATTTAATTACCAGTGATAACACCAATTCAGTTTTATTACCATAGCACATATATCTAGCTTGATTTTTCTGATCTCTTTAAACTGTATGGTGAATCAGGAGTAGGTCTGTTTCTTTCTGTGCATCGTAAAAGCTCATCCTTTTTACGTCAGTAGGAGAACCAAATGAGACAATCACTCCTTAATACAGCCTTAGATGTCTCCCAAAATAAAATTTGGTTATTCTTTATGTTTCTTACTTGTTTGTTAAGCAAATCCAATTTTTCATTTATAAACATTTGAAACTCAAATAAGTACCATGAAATTGTAATAGCTGTTTTTTCCCTATTTCCAAAAAAATATTTCTCCTATTGTTACATAACATTATTGATTCTTTATATTCAACATAATAATAATAAATCTTCCTTGATTATCATTTACCTTAAAAATTATTATGATAATTTTCTATAAGCTCTTAATATTATTATTTTCCCCCCCGGAAAGTTTAGATATTTTATCAACACTTGACAAGAATAGCTAATACCATCTTTATTCATTCTCTTAACTCCAATTATAATTATTATCATTTATTTGTATAGTGCTACAGTATTCTATAATGTTAGGTACAATGGTTAGGGGTATAGAATGACAATGATTTGTGGTAAGATTCAAATACATAACAGACAAAAACAAACATAAACAGACATAAACAAAGCAAGATAGGGCAGGAGGAGGAGGTATCTACTCTGAAGGTAGTTTGTCATATGGATTATAGTTGCAGCAGTGATTTAATGCAGTTCAAGGTGTGTTTTGGATAGGAGATGCTGTAAGCTACTCTACATATGTGGCTTTTCATAGAGCACCTACAACTAAACAGGTAGAGTGCTCCAGAACACAGAAGCAGCGAGAGAGAGGGCATTAGAAATAATAGTGGAGAGGCATAGCTCATAAGTTTATCGAAGAGGGCAGGTTGGAGACTATTTGGAGATGAGTGAGGAAATATAGTTGGAAGTGAGGCTGATGAGTTATACATACATACATATATATATATATATATATATATATATATATATATATATATATATATATACTGTATATATATATATATATATATATATTTAAAAACAAAAATAACATTTTCTTCTGAGTGAAGAACATTGCTGTTTTAAGAACTTATATTTTTTTATAAAAATGGTGTTAACATTGTTGTGAAATGATATGGTATATGAAAGGGTGTTGGACTGGGAAGGGTTCAAAGGTGTATATATGTATGTGTACATATGTATGTGTCCACATTTTTATATATATCTAATATAACAGCATGGTAATAGCATGACAATTAATGATATGATTCATTTGAAGCCATTAAGGCACTCTAAACCCCGTTAAGGGCTAGATCGCTATTTAGCCTGACACGTGCAAAGAGCCGAACTTCGAATATCATGACAATGTTAACGTATACCCCCAAAGACTTCAATGCACGAAAAGTGGAAAAAAAATTAAAACCTTTACTTACCTTATGAATGTTTCACATTCCAATATTCTTCACATGGCAGAATATGTTCAATATATTCATAAATAAATATTTATATATGTATATATATATATATATATATGTGATTTTTTTGGTAATCTATAAATATTACCAACGTTTAGCGCTCCATTTATAATCTAGTCCTAAATGAGAATAGTTATATTATTCACATCTTATCTTGTTTAGAAAAGGTCTGTTGAGACACAGTAACTTCAATTGAATGTATTGGGGATGATTGTGGGATGCTATGTTTAACTCCCAGCATTTTGGGCTCAAGATCATCACTACAATAGTTATAAATATAATCTGATCATGGATTCATCTGTTACCATCAATGTTACTATTCATTGACTAAGGCTTTTGATGAAGACATGAACAGCAAAAACTCACTCCACATTAGGAGACCTCTTTTGTGAAATGGAATTGTTAAAATTAAAAGAAACTAGATTCAAGCTTGATAAGTGAACACTTGAAAGATACCCTTTCTTAAAAATGATATTTAGTGGGCTAAGACTAAAAAAATAACCCACATTTGATGTAACGGATTTGGTAAAGAATGGAACATACTCACAGAGTTTTCTGCAAGATTGATGCTGTTTATTATCAAGCATAACACAGCTGAATTGGAAACTGCAAGACAAGAATAGTAGAATTATAACAAACCTTAGACAAATACACAGTGATCCACACTATATGGAATATGATGTCATCTTGAACAACTGAGGAGAAAGCAAAAAAGGAAATTATTTCAGTTAAACAGTAAATATATAAGATATGCTGAAACATATAAAGTGTTTGTGTGGAAATGAATTGAAAGGAGTTGTGTACGCTAAGCTCAAGGGAACAGTATGATGCAGTAATGATAAGGAAGGAGGAGACAAAGGTCTAGAACTTGTCAAAAACAACAACAGATGAAAGAGAATACTAGGATAGTAACTTTTTCAGATACAGAAGCCGAATCATGGGACGATAACAGTGAGCCTCGGATTTCTGGTTCCCTGCAGAGAAAAGTGGAAATTTCATACCATATTCTGAGAGCATGAGGCATACCCCAACTATTTGTCAGGGTTTTTTCCCTGTTTTGTTTGCCATGTGCTGCTGGCAGCCATTTTACTCACCTCTCTTGCTGACTCTGGTGCATACAGGGAGTGCAGAATTATTAGGCAAATGAGTATTTTGACCACATCATCCTCTTTATGCATGTTGTCTTACTCCAAGCTGTATAGGCTCGAAAGCCTACTACCAATTAAGCATATTAGGTGATGTGCATCTCTGTAATGAGAAGGGGTGTGGTCTAATGACATCAACACCCTATATCAGGTGTGCATAATTATTAGGCAACTTCCTTTCCTTTGGCAAAATGGGTCAAAAGAAGGACTTGACAGGCTCAGAAAAGTCAAAAATAGTGAGATATCTTGCAGAGGGATGCAGCACTCTTAAAATTGCAAAGCTTCTGAAGCGTGATCATCGAACAATCAAGCGTTTCATTCAAAATAGTCAACAGGGTCGCAAGAAGCGTGTGGAAAAACCAAGGCACAAAATAACTGCCCATGAACTAAAAAAAGTCAAGCGTGCAGCTGCCAAGATGCCACTTGCCACCAGTTTGGCCATATTTCAGAGATGCAACATCACTGGAGTGCCCAAAAGCACAAGGTGTGCATTACTCAGAGACATGGCCAAGGTAAGAAAGGCTGAAAGACGACCACCACTGAACAAGACACACAAGCTGAAACGTCAAGACTGGGCCAAGAAATATCTCAAGACTGATTTTTCTAAGGTTTTATGGACTGATGAAATGAGAGTGAGTCTTGATGGGCCAGATGGATGGGCCCGTGGCTGGATTGGTAAAGGGCAGAGAGCTCCAGTCCGACTCAGACGCCAGCAAGGTGGAGGTGGAGTACTGGTTTGGGCTGGTATCATCAAAGATGAGCTTGTGGGGCCTTTTCGGGTTGAGGATGGAGTCAAGCTCAACTCCCAGTCCTACTGCCAGTTTCTGGAAGACACCTTCTTCAAGCAGTGGTACAGGAAGAAGTCTGCATCCTTCAAGAAAAACATGATTTTCATGCAGGACAATGCTCCATCACACGCGTCCAAGTACTCCACAGCGTGGCTGGCAAGAAAGGGTATAAAAGAAGAAAATCTAATGACATGGCCTCCTTGTTCACCTGATCTGAACCCCATTGAGAACCTGTGGTCCATCATCAAATGTGAGATTTACAAGGAGGGAAAACAGTACACCTCTCTGAACAGTGTCTGGGAGGCTGTGGTTGCTGCTGCACGCAATCTTGATGGTGAACAGATCAAAACACTGACAGAATCCATGGATGGCAGGCTTTTGAGTGTCCTTTCAAAGAAAGGTGGCTATATTGGTCACTGATTTGTTTTTGTTTTGTTTTTGAATGTCAGAAATGTATATTTGTGAATGTTGAGATGTTATATTGGTTTCACTGGTAAAAATAAATAATTGAAATGGGTATATATTTGTTTTTTGTTAAGTTGCCTAATAATTATGCACAGTAATAGTCACCTGCACACACAGATATCCCCCTAAAATAGCTATAACTAAAAACAAACTAAAAACTACTTCCAAAACTATTCAGCTTTGATATTAATGAGTTTTTTGGGTTCATTGAGAACATGGTTGTTGTTCAATAATAAAATTAATCCTCAAAAATACAACTTGCCTAATAATTCTGCACTCCCTGTACTATGTGATGCTGCTCATTTCCTGCACTTCCTTTTATGGCCAGACTGGTGTACATCATCCATGTGAGACAGGATGCAGTCTCAGAATTGTGTGCTTTGCCCTTGCGTTGTCTCCGACCTGTTTGTGAGAGCTCCTGTGTATTACCTGGTTGTCTGACATCCCTCGTGGTTCCTGATCCCTGGCTTGTTCCTGACTCTGCTGTTCTCCTTGTTCCTGATTCCGGCTCGTCTGACTACTCACTTTGGCTCCTGACTCGGCTCATCTGACTACCAGCTCTGGTTTTGATTCCTGGCTTGTTATTTGACTTGTGGACTTTTTATTATTTTTTTGCTATTAATAAAGGTGTGATTATTTTTGCACTTCTTGTCTCAGTCTGATTCCTGGCACCCTGACACTATGTTTAGGAATTTTACAAGTACCAACACAAGTAATATATCTATTAAAGCTCATTATCAACCTAAAATAGTAAATACTAGAGCTAGGAGTAGAATCAATCCGACAAAAAATTATGTTAGCTCCAATACACAACAGAAAGAAAGTTGGGGCCTTGATGCTACACTTTTGGAAAATATAGATAATGAGGGGGAAGTAAGAATGCTAGAAAAGGTTTTTCGCAATCCCAGAGAAAACCAGAAGGGGAGGGTCAAAAAGAAGTTTGAGAGGCAAGGGATGATACCAGAGCTAGTAGATGGGAAGTGGCTCCGTGGTTGGCAATGCTAATAATCTGTCAGACCTTCAATTATGTTGAATATCAGGTACTAAATCTAGGTCTAAACTTTCTTCCATCATTTACTTTGACCTTTTTGTGACTGTTAGATATTAATCGGCTGGTGAGAAATTTGACATTGAGAAAACACTTTTATGATAAAGTAACACAGGTCACTGGACACGATATAGGGGTGAATGTAGAAGAGATTAACTGTAGTGACATACATACATGTGAGACCTTTAATGAAAGATGTATTCTCTTTGACAAGGATCCTTGCTGACTGAACATGATTTTTCCTGTAGTCCTATGTCATAACAGCGCCACAAAGGCAAGTCCATGTCAGGAAGATCAACATTTTATCCAATACATAGCAGAGGTGCCACGCTGGAATTATTTCATTCCAGCGTGGAAAAAGAGAACTTACTAAATTACCTTAGAAAGAAAGCAGAAAAAAATCCCATAACCTCTTGAGAGAACAGCAGTAAGCCATAAATAACTTTAAAAGTAGTAATGATTTGGTCTTCAAAAAATCTGATAAAGGGGGTAGTTTAGTGTTCATGTCAAGGTCTGAATATGTGTCTGAGGCCACAAGGTATTTGGGTGACTCAAATACATAGCAGAGGTTTGTTGGAGATACTCCAAAAATAATTTTTTGAATGTCAGGTTAGGCACCTTTCATTTTATGTTAGGCACCGAAATTTCATGGGACTCTTTTTTTTTCATTTTATGGAATAACAAAAGTTATGTTTTATTCTGAAAATCCAATGAGTTCTGAACCCTAGTCTGTGATACCTAATTGGATTGTAGGTGTGCATATCATTTTCTTGGACTATATATATATATATATATATATATATATATATATATATATATAGACAGCTGGAGAGCACTCGCACTTCTTAGGTCAACTTGCCAGGGTGTATACAGAAATTGAATATCAATGAACAGATAGCAGCACTCACTGGTCCTTTTACATGTGTACTTTTACTAGTGACGTTTCGGGGACCGTATCCCCTTGCTCAGACAGAGAACACAAATGAAATGCATTCCTTTATACAAACAACCAACCAATGAAACACAAATCCCTCCCCCTATGTGAAAAAAAAATGCCAAAAGGTTGTCATAGCAACCTCACTAAACAACATACACACCCACACAGCTCACCCAATAGACAGGCAAGACAACACATGACATCAGGACCACAACAGTTCGCATAGGATCAATGTAAACAGAGCAGACTTATTAATCACATTGCAAAAAACAAATAATGCAAAAGAGTAAAAGAGTAAAAAAGCAGAGAAGACCTTAAAGGGACATAATACTCATATGCTAAATCACTTGAAACTGATGCAGTATAACTGTAAAAAGCTGACAGGAAAATATCACCTGAGCATCTCTATGTGAAAAAGGAAGATATTTTACCTCACAATCTCCTCAGCTCAGCAAAGTAAGTCCTGTGCAAAAAGTTATACTCAGCTACTCCCAGCTGCAGGTAAAAAAATTTAAAAAAATGAAGAAATGAACTGCAGCCAATCAGCATCAGCAGTGCTGAGGTCATGAACTCTTTTACTGTGATCTCATGAGATTTGACTTAAAGGGACATTAAACCCAATTTTTTTCTTTCATGATTTAGAAAGAGCATGCCGTTTTAAACAACTTTCTAATTTACTTCTATTATCTAATTTGCTTCATTCTCTTGATATTCTTTGCTGAAAAGCATATTTGGATGGGCTCAGTAGCTGCTGATTGGTTGCTGCACATAGATGCCTCATGTGATTGGCTCTCCTATGTGCATTGCTCTTTCTTCAACAAAGGATATCTAAAAAATTAAGCAAATTAGATAATAGAAGTAAATTGGAAAGTTGTTTAAAATTGTATTCTCTGTCTGAATCATGAAAGAAAAAATGTGGGTTTAGTGTCCCTTTAACTCTCATGAGATTTCATAGTAAGCTTCCTTTACCTGATTGGTGAAATAATATGAGAGTTCACGAGGCTCATCCCCTAAGCTGTCCCAGGACAGACACACGAATATTCTGCTTAGAAATCCTTTACAATTGGATGTGGCTACTGAGGAACTTTTGAGGTAAAATATATTTCTTTTTTACATAGAGATGTTTAGGTGATATTTTCTAATCAGCTTTTTACAGCTATGCTGCATCACTTTCAAGTGTTTAAACATGTGGGTATTATGGCCCTTTAATCTGTTCTAGAAATACCTACACAGGTAAATAGTGCTATTAACGTCATGGATACAGACACACATACACAAAGTAAAGATGGCACATCCCACACCGCTTATGTACAAATATGCAGACACTGTGGTGTCACCATTGTGATCCTCACATTAACTTTCACAAACAGGGAGGCCAATGAATTATTCACATTCAGGATAAAGTACAAAATCATATATGGTATTCCGCATAGTTAATACCTTGAAGCTAGGCTGCTGCGTTCATGTCCAGGACCACAATACCAGCGTGCGTCATCGCGTTGACCAGCTGGAAACCAAACAACAGCTGTCAGTCGGGAGACACGCTATTACTGCCATACAGGCAGTGCGCAGCAGTCGTCATATCACCAACTTAGGAAAAGATCACATATACAAGGAAAGATTGAGACATGCATACCTATTGGATACACAGTCAGCATTGCATACGGCACCAGAACTAAAGATAATACATAGTTGTACAGGGGCATAAATTTAGCATGGTGTATCAAGTAAAGACATAAGTCTGTAAATAGCAAAGAAAGAGAATACACCTCCATTAGCTAAACGGCTTGAATATACAGGACTCCATAACAAATGCATAATGTACATAATCAGGAAATATGATCTATACTATGTGTAGTCGTTTTTTCATACTACACATAGTATAGATCATATTTCCTGATTATGTACATTATGCATTTGTTATGGAGTCCTGTATATTCAAGCCGTTTAGCTAATGGAGGTGTATTCTCTTTCTTTGCTATTTACAGACTTATGTCTTTACGGTCCCCGAAACGTCACTAATAAAAGTACACATGTAAAAGGACCAGTGAGTGCTGCCATCTGTTCATTGATATATATATATATATATATATATAAAGATGTATATGTTTGTATCTCTATGGTAAAGCCCTTTGCCTGCCTTTTGTTTTAACACCTGAGACCTCATATCTTTGAGCCTTTATAACTTTTATGTGCAATATTTCTTTTTTTTATGTTTATTAGATATTGTTATTATGTGTGTAACTATATTTTGTAATGTATTTTTGATGTATTTTGTGTCATGGTAATCATTCTAGTGTAAATTGTGATTGCGCTCAAGTGATAGTGTTTTCTTTCAAGTCATAATACTATCGGTAAACCTACCGAGAGCAAGTCAATTCCCTTATTGCTCGTGTGCAAATGTTTGGCCCTATATGAATACTTTTATTTCATTCCGGTCAAGAAGACTTTCCTAACTAGGCATATTAATGTTGAATAATTTCTGGGGATTCTAACACATCAGAGTATAGAGTGTACATATGACAAGCTATATAGTAGTAAAACTGCATTGATGGGCATAGGTATATATTAACCCCTTCCCTAATTCAGCGTGAGGAAGCACTCTCACATATCAATTGAATGTATGATTAGTCCTATTAAAGAGTTGTTTTAGTGTTACTCCAAATAGCTTTTGTAAAAAAGTATATAGATACAAGTACCCAAATAATGTTGCCAGTTACATTTGGTATTATTGGTATTCTTATGTGTAGTGAGTAATGATGAAGTAGATTTCAGCCAATCCTAATGTGAGGCAATGTATAATAATACGCCCCTATCTTTATGCCAATACCTATGATTCTGGTCTCTGCCCGAAACCTGTCAAGGGGCTGCTTGTAATGGACTGCTGAATTTTTGCTATGTGGATTATCCATGCTGTATTCTTTTAAGATTTTTGTACAATAAAATGGTCGTTTTATACAAGATAAATTGAGCTAGTCTGGGATTCTTTAAGAGTGCACTGTTACACATTTATATGTACACATAAATAACCATAAATATACATACACATATATGCAGACACACATAAAAATATTCATACATTTTTGAGACCTTCCCCAGTCTAGAACCTTATCATATACTATATTCCTTTAAAATACTTTTTTATACATTTATTTTAATAATAAAAATATATTTTATATTTAATCTGTATATTATATATATACTATAGTTACTAATCTATATGGTTATTTACGAGACACTACAGCACTTATTGCACAGGTCGAACACATAACTTGGTGTGAGAATTACAGATTAGTCACAATGGATGTGACATCATTATACACATCCATCCCTCACGATATGGGATTACAAGCATTAATGTTTTTCCTTACGAATTTCACTACTTATGATTTTTTGACAATTCAATTTTTGTACACTGCTGTTGAATATTTACTTACACACAATTTTTTTATGTTTGAGGGCAAGTACTATCTCCAGAGACGTGGCACGGCCATGGGTGCGAAATTCGCACCCTCATATGCAAATTTGTATATGGGGTTTTGGGAGCTGTGCCACGTCTTTGGGGATACTAATCCCTTTCGTGAGAACATTGTTTATTTTGGTAGGTATATAGATGATTTGCTTTTGGTGTGGGATGGGGACAGTCATTCAGTTCAACTGTTCCTTGAACACGCCAACAGCAATAATCTAAACCTTAAATTCACCATGTTTGAAAGTAGTGATTGCCTAAACTTTTTGGATATCACACTCACTTCACATATTGACACACATTCTTTGGAGGTAGAGTTATACAGAAAGAGTTCAGCGGGTAATACCATTCTTCACTCTTCCTCCTGTCACCCAAAACACACCATTAATTCTATACCCTATGGCCAAATGATTAGGACTAAAAGGAATTGCACCACTGAGGACAAATTTCAATCACATGCAGCCAACACCGGCCACAGATTGGAAGCCCGAGGTTATGATATGAAATTAATTAAGGAAACCAAGAATAGAGTGGATAAATTAAACAGAGATGATCTTCTTACTACCAAATGTGTGAGTAAAACACAGAATAAGAGATATAACAATAAACCATATTTTACAACAAATTACAGTAAAGACTATAACAAAATTTGTGACATTATTCGTAAATGTTTGCCAATTTTAAAAAGTGATGCCAAGTTAAGCAAAATAGTTCAACACGGCTGTAATTTTTCAGCACGTAAAGCAAAGACCTTAGGAAGCTTATTAGCTCCCTCAATGCTACCGTCACAAACTAACCAATCTTGGTTAAAGAGAAGAATAGGTTCCATGAAATGTCAAGGAAATATTTGTAAAACCTGCAAACACATCCAACAGGGTCCCAAATTTGTATCAAGTACAACAAATAGGGAGTTTGACATACGCTTCAGCATTTCATGTAACACCAAATTTGTAATTTGTAATTTATTTACTTACATGCCAAGGATGTAAAAAACAGTACGTGGGGCTCACTAAACGTGCTCTGCGTGACAGGTTCTTACAACATCTCAGAGATATTGGCAACCCGGATTGTAATACACCAATAGCTAAGCACTTTAGAGAGGAACATAATTCCAATGATACCCTCTTGACAGTACAAGGCATTGACCATGTCCCTAGACACAGGAGAGGGGGCGACAGAGAGAGACTTTTGGACCAAAGGGAAGTGTTTTGGATTTTCCATCTCAAAACAAAGCACCCCTTTGGTCTAAATTCCATAATGGATGTTGATTTATTTTACTGATAGATTAATGATTGGTTTTTTCATTTTCTCTCCTTTTTAATAAAAAAGAAAATGAATTAAAGTAAAGAATATCTTTAAGTAAAAAATATCTTTAAGTGGAGATTTAGTTCTACATCCATTTAGGATCAAATCAGAGTAATAAAAAAGTTTTTTCATATATATCTAGCCATCTGACAGTTTTAAATAAACACACTTAACATTTATGTTTGCTTTAAAATGAAAATGTTTAATATAAGAAACAAAAAAAACAATTAATGATAATTTACCTTTAACCATGACTATCTAGGCAGTCATGGGTTAATTCAACAGATGCATGTAATTGATAATTAACTTTACCTTTAAATTAAGGCTTTTCCCAGCACTAGTTATGCCAGTGAACAAGGGCTGACATTAGGCCCGAAACATGTTTGGCTGCTGTTGCTCTATGTCAGTTACAGGACTGTAGCTGATTTTCCCTTTTGTTTTTTCTTTCATGTTTTTACATGCAACTGATTTTTAACATTTTTTGTACCAAATAAAGCTGCATTTTTCAACTTTTAACAATTTGACATATACTCTTTTCTTTTTCATATGGTCTGGAGATGCGGATTAGCAGAGTGTTTGTATATATATATATATATATATATATATATATATATGTGTGTGTGTGTGTGCGTGTGAAATACTTTATTTTAATATGTTTTACATGTGTTTTTCTAGCCCTTACACTTTACAGTTCTTTTCAATTCTCAAGTCGAGCTATTTTTTTTAGCGCTGTTATGTGTTGTGCTCAAGTGCAACACATAACTCACAACTTGTAATTTGAACAATGTTTCTAGTGCGCCCTATACTTTCAATGGGTAGCGCAGCTAAAGAGATGTTGGTCGTTTAAAACATTCTCTGGTAATTCTGTTTTACAACGGACTTGTAATACCAGATGGTTTGCTATTCTGAGAACGGGCCTGTAATATTGATAACTATTCATTTGTATACTACGCATACGTGAGGTAAACAGTCTGACTATGATGTTAGTTCTCTATAAAGGGATTTGAATAAATTGGGGGACTGGGCAGGCAAGCGGCAGATGAGCATCATTTTAGATTAATACAATGTTATGCATTTTGGAAGCAAAACTAAACATGCAACTCTAAAAGGGGCTGATTTAGGGATAAGAGCCTGATCATCAAATGTTTGTTGCACCGAGTGAAGATTGCACAATTCTGTTGTGTCAGTCTCTAATTGTTAACTAGGTGTAATTCTCTAAACAAGTGGTCTTTCCTTCATTTTACAGGTAATATGTGAGGTGGTATCTATTGATAGAACTTGCTACCCTGGATAATTTCAACTGATTCTTAAATAAATATGAATCTCAGCAACGTGGAGCAGATATATAATTAAAATATTTTCCTTATGATCACATCTGCAGTTTTTTTAAAACCTGAAATATAAGTTTTGCTATAAATGAACTCTTCTATCTCCAAAGAAAATTACCATTTGAAATATTTATATTTCTGTAAAATGTACATCTTGTTAATGAAATAAGGGTGAGACGTGTATATATGAAGATGCTCTCAGGTTAAAAACTAATAATTATTTATAATACAGTACAAGTAATGTTTGTATAAATTGAATTTATCATGCTTTTTTGCATAGAATCCAATCTGAGTACATAGGTTTTTGCTTATTTTATTTCTACATTTTATTTCATGACACTGTAGTCCATAATATTTTGCAAACATGATTCTTACAATTTTTTAATGAGAACTTCCTTACTTTGTGCAAATCAGACAAAAAGTTGTTATCAATATTGGTTTTTGAGCACTATCGGCTCCATTTGTACAGCACAGAGGTAGGTTTGTAGCTTTGAGATGAAGACTCACATAAAGGAAGCCTGCTTGTCTTAGTTAAGAAGCAATGGTCTTAGTATTTAAATTACCCCAGACTGAACTGACCTGGGTGATGGAAAACATCTGCACTAGAGTAGCATGTGGCATTGCACAAGCTGCAACACAAATAACTATTACTAGTAGCACCCTTGCACATTTAACTTTTGATCTTTCTATCCTTTTAAATTATGCTTTTTAATATATATATAGAAAGAGAGGGGGATAGACAAAAAGAGATAGGAAAGAGCTAAAGAGAGGGGAAAGTGCAGAAGAGAGGGGAAAGTGCAGAAGAGAGGGGAAAGTGCAGAAGAGAGGTGGGAGACAGAACAAAATAGAGGGGAAAGTGCAAAATAGAGGGAAGAGAGATAAAAAGAGAGGGGGAGAGAGAGCAATAGAGAGGGGGGAGAGAGAGAAAAAGAGAGGGAGGGAGGGAGGGAGAGAGAGAGAGAGAGAGCAAAAGAGAGGGGGGAGAGGGAGCAATAGAGAGTGGGAGAGAGAGCAAAAGAGAGGGATGAAGAGAGAGAGAGCAAAAGAGAGGGGAGAGAGACAGAGCAAAAGAGAGGGAGGAGAGAGGGAGAGAGAGAGCAAAAGAGAGGGATGGAGAGAAAGAGCAAAAGAGAGGAATGGAGAGAGCAAAAAAAAGGAGAGAGAGAGACAGAGCAAATGAGAGGGAGAGCGCAAAAGAGAGGGGGAGAGAGAGAGCGCAAAAGAGAGGGGGAGAGAAAGAGCGCAAAAGAGAGGGGGAGAAAGAGAGAATTCAAAAGAGAGGGGAAGAGAGAGCGCGCAAAAGAGGGGGGAGAAAGAGAGCACAAGAGAGAGAGAGAACGCAAAAGAGAGGGGGGAGAGAGAGAACGTAAAAGAGAGGGGGGAGAGAGAGAGCGCAAGAGAGAGAACGCAAAAGAGAGGGGGGAGAGAGCGCAAAAGAGAGGGGGAGAGAGAAAGAGCGCAAAAGAGAGGGGGAGAAAGAGAGAACGCAAAAGAGAAGGGAAGAGAGAGCGCGCAAAAGAGGGGGGAGAAAGAGAGCGCAAGAGAGAGAGAGAACACAAAAGAGAGGGGGGAGAGAGAGAACGTAAAAGAGAGGGGGGAGAGATAGAGCGCAAGAGAGAGAGAACGCAAAAGAGAGGGGGGGAGAGAGAGAGCTTAAAAGAGAGGGGGAGAGAGAGCGCAAAATAGAGGGGGAGAGAGCAAAAGAGAGGGGGAGAGAAAGCAAAAGAGAGGGGGAGAGAGGGAGCAAAAGAGAGGTGGTGCGAGAGAAGCGCAAAAGAGAGGGGGAGAGAGCGCAAAAGAGAGGTGGAGAGAGAGCAAAAGAGAGGGGGAGAAAGCACAAAAGAGAGGGGGAGAGAGCACAAAAGAGAGGGGGAGAGAGAGCGCAAGGGATGGGACCGCTGTACTGCAAAAAATGGCCCATGTGAACGTGCTTTAGGACTAGTGAGAATATAAAATGCTTTAGTCTGTATGTAATCATTTAGAGATGACTAAGGACCGAACGGTTGTTGCTAACATCCTTATGGACCCAGAGACAAGACAATAAAGGTCCTTTTTAACTAAGATAGGGTAATTTGAACAATCTAACTCACTGCAGATATAGCCTCCTTCACTAGTGTAGTCTTCTCACAAGTTACTACACCTAAAGTTTTTGAAAAAAAGAAATATAGTGGGGTAGGAAGGGGCGCTGAACCGCAATCTGGAGATGTATATAACTTAAGACCTTTGCATTAATTTATAATTAGTTGGGGTAGAGAATACCAATATTAACTCTTATATGAGGTGTGATGGTAAAATAAAATAAAATAAAATAATATAATATAATAATCTTCTATCTTTTAGTTGGGGTAAAGAATACCAATAATAAGTTCAAGGTGTGATGATAAAATAAATTAGTATAATAATCTTCTATCTTTTCGGTGGTAATATAATGTGTGCTGCGTAGAAAGCTACTTAGTGAAAGTGTTAATGAAAGTGTTAATCTTTTAGTTAGGGTAGATAATACCAATAATATGAGGTTCAGGTATGATGATAAAATTAAATAGTATAATAATCTTCTATCTTTTCAGTGATAATATAATGTGTGCTGCGTGGAAAGCTGCTTAGTGAAAGTGTTAATGAAAGTTAAAACATGCTCATTTCTCCTTGTTTATGTAAGGTAAAAAAAAAAAATAGGTGTGAAATTAGTGTTAGAGCAGTAAGTTTAAAGTGACTCTATGTCACCAGGTAGATCTTCTGTGTATATAGTATACGTGCAGTATGTATGATAATTGTTGTAGTGAAAAGTAGGGGTGCAAAAAAATATAGTTAAATATATTTGTGATTAAATTAGTACTGGGAACTAGGGATCCTCACTAGTTTTAGATTTTAGGTAGAAAATATGGATCCTAAGTAAAATTGAGAAAAAAGGGATAGTATACAGATTAGTGTTATAATGTTAATTTATTAAGTAAGTTCATACTAAGAAATAAAAATTCCTTACAGACATTAATAGCAATAAAATATTAAACAGTAATGTTCTAAAAATTAGATTCTAAAAACTTAATAACACCGGTGTTATAAATGCATTAAAAACTACAATTCTAATTTAAAACTACAATTCTGATAGAAGAGACTCCAATAGCTACTAATATGTTAAATGATGGGCATATAATAAAGTGAAAACTAGTAGAGGCATAAATTGATACAGTAACAATAATCCACTATAAATTGATAAGAGGAGTAAGTTTTCAAACACTAGTATGAATTAATATTGAAAACAATGATAAGCCTTTTCTGTGTTGGTAGTATGTAACAGGTGTTTCAAAGTGGTGTGTGTCTTATTAGACACAGTGTTGCAAGCTTTAATTAGAGGGCTTTTCTTAGCATAGGTTGATACAGTAACAATAAACCATTGCAGATTGATAAGTATAGTTAGCTTTCATACACCAGTATGAACCAATGGTAAAAAAATGATAAGCCTTTTCTGTATTGATAGTCTGTAATGAGTGTTTTCAAAATGCTGTGTGTCTTATTAAACACAGTGTTGCAAGCTTTAATTAGAGGGCTTTTCCTAGCAGGTGTTTACCCACAGTTTTTCCTTTTTTGTAGTTCCTTTAAAAGTTTCCAATTAGAGATGTCACACAGTACCTTTATGTATAAAAAACGCTCCTCCGTGTATTCTTACTTTTCCTGTCAGTGTTTGATATATCAGCTGTCCGGTTCGGCAATAGAGTCACGTAGGTTCTTTGTGAATAATCAGAGGTTCTCCTTGTTTAAATTAAGTGCGCGCACTTCATTCCTTTTAAATATTTTTCAGTATGTGGCTCCTCTCGTTGTACATTAACTAACAGGGATTTCTTATTTCAAACCTCCTGTTAGAGACAACGGTCCTGGGTGCCAAGTTTGTCTGTAGCTGTAGGGCGGATCAACGCATATAGGCAACAGAGCCTTTTTCAAGAAAGGCTTTTTTGAAAAAGGCTCTGTTGCCAATACGCGTTGATTCGCCCTACAGCTACAGACAAACTGCTCCATAGAAGTTAATGGAGCAAAAAAAGTAAAAAAAAATAACACCCAACTCGCACACTAACCCGAATCACCATAAGCCCCTAGTCTAATAATCCCTAAACCGCCACATAGCTCACCGCAAAGTTCCCACTACATTATCAACCCCTAAACCGCCATCCCCCCACATAGCAAAGTACCTAACTAAAGTATTAACCCCTAAACTGCCATCCCCCCACATCGCAACAACTAACATTAACTATTAACTACCTAAGCCGCTACCCCCTACATCGCAATAACTAACATAAACTATTAACCCCTAAACCGCCATCCACCCACATCGCAAAGTATTAAACTAACATCTAAACCCCCTAACTTAATAGTTTATTTAGGTACTTTTCGATAGGGGGGTGTCAGTTTAGGGGTTAATAGTTTAGTTTAGTGTTTGCTTTTTGTGCTTGTCAAGTTATCGCGAGCGTGAAAACTTTTTACTTTCAACTTGTAATACGTGTGGTGTCCAACGTATACAAAAAGCCAAAGTCGAGCGCAGTTAGCGCGCAAGCAGGAGAGATAAATAATACTCCACTTGTAATCTTGCCCATACTTGTCAAGTTTATTTTAAAAATTGTAATTTTAAAATTTTAAAAATGAAAATTAATATTTAAATTAATTATTCCATTTCAGGTTGAACATAAGTCCATTCTTTATTTTTGCTTTAAAAAAATAAATTAAAAAGAAGACAAGCTCATCAAAAATTTTCATTAAAGTGAATGTAAAGTTTGATGCTAAAGTGCTCCGTTTTTAAAACTTCGATTAAAAACAGGGGCACTTTAATTCATCAAAATTTACATTTCACTCCTGTTGTGAAACAAAACTTACCTTTTAAACTTCACAGCAGCTCCAGCTTCCTCCACCCATTTCAAAGCCTCTTCCTGGGTCTAAAATGAGGCATCCAGCTTCCTCCAATCACAGCGTTGAATCAGACACTGATTCCCCCGGGGGGGGGGGGGGAGCTGTGATTGGAGGATGACCTATCAATCATTTCTGACATCAGAAATGGCTTGTGAGACCAGAGGAAGCTGAAGCTGCTGTGAAGATTTAAAGGTATGATTTTTTTTCACAACAGGAGTGAAATGTAAATTTTGATGCATTAAAGTACCCCTGTTTTTAATCGAAGTTTTAAAAACCGGGCACTTTAGCATCAAAATTGACATTCACTTTAAGGGGGACTTCTGGGCAGCGGCCATGATAGGTCGCAATATTGAGTGCTGCTCCAGTGTTCTAGATCAATCTTTATAATATCATCTGCTTATGCTGACGTCTAAACTTGAGTTATATAGCATCTGAATTGGATGAAACTGCTCTTTCTAAACATACCACGATTTCTGGGATTGCTGCTAGCCCAATATTCTGGAACATATTTAGAAGTTGCGGCCTCTCCTAAACCCCCCCGTCTGTGCGCCTACAGGCCTCAGTCGTTGCACAGTGCCATTCATGCGCTGCTACTACACTCCCAAGAGGGAACCATCAAGCCTGACACAGCAGTTATATGTAGATTTAATGCTGCCAAAGTTTACCAGTCTTCACATTGTCTTGAAAATGGAGTCTCTAGACCGATGGAAATGCAAGATGTCACAACTAATTAAAAAACACTATTGGAGCCTACAGGAAGAGTTATGTAACCTTCTTCTAAAACCGATATGCATTGAAGGAGTACAACCCACAAACACGGATCAGTCTCCTAAGAATTATGACTGCGGATCCACACCGATTAAGCCAGATCCGGCTTGCACAAAGACACACCACTCCTACTCCCAGATGTGGCCTGCGTGCCGTGCTATTATAGAACTTCTACTAGCCTTGGATCACAAACTAGGGAGCCTTGAGACCTTGGGAACCCTGAAGTTTGATCTGTCGCCGCCTACCTCTCGAGCACAGGTTTCTGATCCTGGAGTAAGAGAGGAGGTTTAGCCCATGGAAACTGGTATATGCCAACAAGACTACTCTTAATGATTACTAGATGGGTCTGGCAACTTTATTTCTCAGCCTCTCTGGACTGGTGACTTGGAGTGGGATGAATAAGATCTACTAACTAAGACTATTACCTATGCTATGGGACTGACTGCACTGAGCTAGAGAGATAAAAGAATAAGGTGTCATCTATGCTTAGGGACAGCCTCATCAGCATGGGTCCTATGAATTTAAGAAGTGAATGGTTTAGCCTTTGAATGCTCTTACATATTCACCTCTCCACTTTGTTCCCATATCTATTTAGTCTACTTATTAATCCAAGTGGTGTGCAGGGCATTAAGTGCGTATCAGTTCTCTAGTCAAGTTATGCTATGCATGTATACAATTAATATATTTGTGTTAGTTGATTAATTTGAGTTATAACTCTTATGGGCTGTAGATATTTTAGGCGGACATGTCCCAATGTGAAATGTTTAATATTTTAAAGTCCTATTAACTATCTGTTAACTGCAGGATGCCCACTTAATTTACGTTAGTTAAAAGCCTTACTACATAATTGCGGTTTAATATATTTCCTGTTCCTCTGCCTAATTATGAGTAAGATTATGCATAGCCTCACAATAGTTGCAGCATAGACATTGATTTAACCCTAGTGACAAACCCCTGATATCTTGATACAGACCTCTGGGTATAATGTGCAGACCACACTAAAGAGCTGAACTTGTCATTTTAACTCTCACCTACCTTATGGCATTTTATTTCTGCATAGACATCAATTAATACTGGGGTGGGGTTTCAAGTAGTTGGAATTCCCTTTTTTATAATCATGTACTATTTGTGGGACCCTTTTATACTTTTGACCTCTTCTAATCTTACATAAAACGTAGGGCCCTATCTATTGTCGACTGGTCAAATTATTTCATTGGAGGTGGATGGTGTGCTGTCTGCGGCCAGGATAGCACATCTTGACTCACCTTAATGACCTCCAACATTGACTATAGTAGGAAATACTTGTAGAGAATTCTCCCACCCCCTTATTTTCTCCACAATTGACTATATAACTATTAATACAATGAAGCAATATACTCTAGAATACCTGTGTTCACATTTACACACGCTAGTATGGTCGATCTAGATGTAACCAGGTAGCTTCATATTCTCCTCTATATCCTATAAAGCCACTACAGTCTATTCCTATAGTATTTAATTTGTCTGACATGCCAGCAATGATGGTTCCCTGATTATTTTTCCTGATCATTTTAGATACTGGGCCCAAAAGTGGTCCTATCATATATATTCCCTTGCACTCCCCTCTTTGGTTTTAATTAATGCTTAACAGCCCAAAAGTGGATGACGAATTACAGTATGGGGAAACTTCTTATCATTATGTCATGTTCATTCCCTGCTTCTTGCCCTTTAACTAGAAAGATGGGCTAAGTACTCTCTACCTGTATAATTTACCTACTTTCACTCATATTCTTGCTTGGTATTGTTCCTGCAGCACCTTTATGCCTGGGTGTGATTCGAGCTAGTTAAGTTCCTAAACTTATTTGAGCTATATTCTAGTTCCTCCAAATATCCAGTGTCTAACTTCTGTCTCAATTGTTTCATCTAACATCTGATGTGTTTGTTGCACTTGGATACTTTGTCTCCATTCTTCTATCTGTTCCGTGTCAGTCAGCTGTTATCAACCTCACCTGGAAGTGTAGTCGGATCCTGGCTGTTACATCAGACGCTGAACTTTGTGTTCTCTGCCTACTCCCTCTCTGCCACGGATCTCTTACCGCAAGGGAAAACTTTACCTTCCACCTACGGATATCGAGTTTTCTCATGCTGAAGTTGTCTACTCTACCTCTTGCCTCTCAACTACGAAACTCCTAACGCAAGGTAAACTTTCCCTGTTATGAACGGATATCATGTTGACTTAATAAGAGTTCTATATACCTTCATTACCTAAAGACTCTATTGTAAATATTTTCACATTTATTTGTTTGCAAACGTTCCTATTATTGTTTTATGTACATATGCAGTTATCCAACTCCCTACATAATCTGTTTAAGCGAATCCTTAAAGGGACAGTGACCTCGTTAGGCACTGCTGCACCTATTCAGTGTTTATTCACATGTGACAGCTATAGTGTTTACATATACACTCTACCTTATATAAAACCAGCCTTTTGATTACTTAAGTATAAAGATTACTCATGTGAGTAATTTATATTGAAATTGTTTTTATTAAGTTTTTACATATAAAATAAAATATACATTTGTCAAACATTCCGATTTACATTATTCATGTGTTAGATGATTTATGTTTATCTTTCAGTATTCAGTTGCAGCAAAACCTCATTTTTTTTTTAAAATAAATTTTTTATTGAGGTTTTCACATAATTCAAACAAGTATATAAGTATACAGAATATCTTCAAATCAAGACAATGCCTTGTTTAACAATAAAAGAAAAAGAATTGCGGTGTACAAACAGTGTCTTGTAAATTGCAAAACCTCATTTTTAACTTCCTCTGCAGTTGTGCTTCATAAAATTATTATCTTACCTTACAGAACACTTGAACCCTTACAATAATACCCAGCAGAGCTAGTGAACCATGTTCAAACCCTCTCTCAGAGAGTAGATTTATTGACTGATTGATTACATACTTTAAAAGAAGAAAATGATAGTTTAAAGGCTTATATCAAAGATGTAGTAGATGTCAAAATGCATTCACCACAACCCCAAGTGAGTCCACCTGAAAAATGTTACAGTGATAGAGCCAAATTCAGGGAGTTTAAGAATGCCTGCCTTCTACTCTTCTCCCTAAAACCTAATACCTACCCCACAGACCGTTCTAGAGTTATGACTACTATATCTTATCTGAGGGGTGAACCTCGCACATGGGATAACAGTTACTTTTAAACTAATGATGCAATTTTGAATTCTTTAGAATCTTTCTTTAATGCTTTAGCACAATTATATGACGATCCCTATAAGCAAATTACAGCGGAAACTGCTATGAGATCCCTAAAACAAAATAGAAGGTTTGTAGAGGAGTATATTATCGACTTTAAGAAATGGGCAAAAGATTTCCAATGGAATAATTTGTCACTTAGAAACCAGTTCCGTCTGGGATTATCTGGCCCTTTAAAAGATGAGCTAGCTCGTACTAAACTACCAGATACCCTGGAAGACTTGATGAACTTGAGCATCACTTTAGATAGGCATCTTAGGGAGAGAAGACAGGGAAAGACTCCTTATGAATCTCCGGTAAAAAGGTTTACACATTCAAGTTCCTCTCCTTCATCTTCTAAATTGCCATGAGAAGCTATAGAAATTGGGGTTTTAAAAGGACCACTCACTCCACAAAAAAAATTAAGAAGAAGAAACAACAACCTCTGTATGTATTGTGCATCCAAAGAGCATACAGTTAAAGAATGTCCCAGCAAAACAGGGGTAAGGAACTGATTTATTCTGACTGTTTAAGTGCACATATATGTAATCAAAGTCATTGTACTCTACCACTTCTTTTGCAGTGGGATCAACTACGAGTCAATGCCAACGCGATAATTGATTCTGGTGCTACCGCTAATTATGTTGACATAGATTTTACTAAACAAATAAAATACCACTAATAAAAAAAAAAAAATCTGTATTCCTTCGAGTTATTGATGGCAATGTAATATCTTCTGGTCCTGTTTCACATGAAACTATTCCTATACTTATTTCCACAGAAAAAACATCATAGTGAATACGTCACTTTTGATGTTATACCATCCCCTATATTTCCTTTAATATTAGGTTTAAAATGGCATACCTTACATAATCCACAAATAAATTGGTCAACAACATCCACTATAGAATTAAACTCAGATTATTGTACTGAAACGTATTATTGTTCCACACATTCAGTTCTACAAACCACATAAATGCATATTTCTCCCCAGTATGTAGATTTCAGTGATGTCTTTAATAAAAGGGAATCAGAAAATCTTCCTACACATAGGACATATGACTGTCCTATTGAGCTCTTGCCAGGATCAGATATTCCACGTGGACATATATTCCCTCTGTCAAAGCCTGAATTGGAACATCTAAAGACATATATTGACGAAAATCTCAGAAAGGGTTTTATCAGACCCTCTACTTCCCCAGCTGGGGCAGGAATCTTCTTTGTTAAAAACAAAGATAACTCATTAAGAACTATTAAAAATCGCTATCCTCTCCCCCTTATACCTGAACTCATTGAAAGACTAGAAGGTGCCACATTTTTTACTAAACTTGATCTATGAGGTGCGTATAATTTAATTTGTATCAGATCTGGGGGACAAATAGCTGACAGCCTTCCGTACACTTTACGGATTGTACGAGTACACTGTCATGCCATTCGGCCTCTGTAACGCCCCAGCAACCTTTCAACATCTAATAAATTACTTATTCAGATATATACTTGATGTGTTTCTTGTCATTTATCTAGATGACATATTAATATATTCCAAAACTTTACCTGAACATATCAAACATGTTCGAATTGTTTTATCAAGATTCAGAAGCAACTCATTATATGCTAAACCCGAAAAGTGTATTTTCAATTCTGAAGAGATAACATTCTTGGGTTATCAGATTTCACCTAGAGGAATAAACATAGAAGAGAATAAGGTTCAAACCATCAAAAAGTGGCCAACACCCAGATCAAAAAAAGATGTACAAAGGTTCATGGGTTTCGCAAACTTTTACAGAAAGTTTATCAAAACCTTTGCCACACTATCTAAACCACTTACAAACCTCACAAAATCTTATACAATTTTCCTTTGGACGAATGAAACACAAAAGGTATTTGATTATTTAAAAAATAAATTCACCTCTGCCCCCATCCTGAGATTTGCATCATTAAATAGAGAGAAGCGCTCAACCTGGGTTGAGCGCTTTTCTCTTTTTATTTACCCATCCTCAGATTCCCTAACCCAAATCTGCAATATGTGCTTAAAGCAGATGCTTCAGACTTTGCTGTGGGTGCTGTACTATCACATAGAGAAAGCCTTAAAAACCCACTCCATCCTGTCACATTCTTTTCAAGAATCATGACTCCTCCAGAACAGAATTACCCAATAGGGGAAAAAGAACTGTTGGCAATCAAAGTTTCTTTGGAGCATTGGCGTCATCTTCTAGAAGCTACATATTTACCAATTATAATACACACAGGAATCTTCAATATCTAAAACCAACTAGAACATTATCATCCAGACAAGTAAGATGAAATCTCTACTTCTCCAGGTTCAATTATATAATCACGTATAGACCATCAAAAAAGAAAGGAAAGGCAGATGCTCTTTCCCGGATGAATGAAAAATCTTTACATGCTGCCGTGCAAGAATCCATAATTCCAAAAGGTAATATAAAAGGTTTTTCAATAGAAAACAGTACATTCATAAGAAAACAACAAAATGATGATGTACATAAACCCCTTAGCAAACTACTGAAAAAGAAAGATGGGTTATATTACCATGACAACAAAATATATTCCACCACAATTACATCAAAAGGTTCTCCATTCAGCTCATGAATCACCATTAGCTGTTCATCCAGGTATACACAAAACTATACAACTCGTAACTAGGTCTTTCTGGTGGCCCACAGTGACAAAAGATACAACTAATCATGTAAGACTTCTTCCACCTCAAAAAAGGATAAAAAACATCCCTATGGGCTCTCGTTTTTTTCTCTACCAACACCTAACAGACACTGGAATGATATCGCCCTTGACTTCATCGTAGATCTTCCCAAATCAGCTAACAATAATACCATCTTGGTAACTGTAGACTTATTCAGCAAAATGGTTCATTTTATTCCATACCACAAATTACCTACAGCTTCTGAAACAGTACAACTCTTAACCTCTCATGTTTTCAAACATCACGGTTTACCCAAGTCAATTACTTCCGACCGTGGTTCACAATTTACCAGCAAGTTTTGGAAGGAACTATGTAAGACCTTTGATATTAAGAAAAGACTAAGTTCAGCATTCCTCGAATGGACAGACGAAAAGATGAAATCATTGGTTGGAACAATATTTAAGATGCTTCTGCAGCTCCAAACAACACCTTTGGTCTCACTTCCTACAATTTGCAGAATTTGCACATAATAACGCTGGTCACTCATCAACCAAACAAACTCCTTTCTTTATAAACTATTGGTATCACCCAGCATTCAATTTACTGCTTCAAACTGAGAGTACCTGCCCTACTGTCAATGATCTGATTAACTTTATCTCTGAGAATTTCTCTTTAGTCCATGTCTGTCTTGAACAATCGAAACAACTACAAAATAAATACTATGACAAACACAGACTACCACCACTATCCTTTGCTGTTGGTGATTTAGTATGGTTATCCACAAAAAATTTTAGACTATCAACACCTTCAAAGAAACTCTCGGCCTTATACATCGGTCCATATCCTATCCTTTCTATTGTAAATGAAAATGCTGTAAGGCTACAGCTACCAGATAATATGAAAGTGCACCCAACTTTTCATGTCTCTCTCATAAAACCCTATTGTGCAGTCCAAGACCTTGGTAACTCGGATGCACCACCTCAAACATCATAGATCCTGAAGTGGAATATGAGATTCATTCTGTTCTATACTCCAGAAGATACCGGGGAATCCTACAATACTTAATAAACTGGAAGGGATATGGACATGATGATGATTCCTGGGAACCCGCAGCTAACATTTCAGCTCCCAGACTGGTGTCTCAATTCCACAGAAGACATCCAGATCAGTCTCGACCTTGAGACACGGAGCTGCTCCTTGAAGGGGGAGTCCTGTCATGTTTATTCCCTGCTTCTTGCCCTTTAACTAGTAGGATAGGCTAAGTACTCTCTACCTGTATAATTTACCTACTTTCACTCATATCCTTGCTTGGTATTGTTCCTGCAGCACCTATATGCCTGGGTGTGATTCGAGCTAGTTAAGTTCCTAAACTTATTTCAGCTATATTCTAGTTCCTCCAAATATTTTGTGTCTAACTTCTGCCTCAATTGTTTCGTCTAACATCTGATGTGTTTGTTGCACTTGGATACACTGGCATCTTCTTATCAAGCTCTCAACCGCAAATACGCTGGAATTCCGCAGCATATTTGTGGCGAGCCTGATTCCCCTTAGTTATCAAACCCTACAGACCGGCAAAAGTAGAATTTTGTGACGTACATACTCAGTCCGACACAGATCGATGTTTACGTCATTACCGATGTTCCGAATGCAAATTTGGCACAATTTGACTACTTTTGCTAGTTATCAAATTTCTACCAGGTACACTCACCACTATTCCGGCCCAGCGTACCTGGTTTTCAATCCGCTACCCTGGAGGCGGCGGATGCCATAGGAATCAATGGGAGTCTGAAAGCAGCGAAAGCTTATGTTCGCTGCTGCCCGATATCCCATTGATTCCTATGGTAACATTTACACCTAACACCCTAATATGTACCACGAGTCTAAACACCCCTAATCTTACACTTATTAACCCCTAATCTGCTGCCCCTACACCGCCGTCACCTACATTATACTTATTAACCCCTAATCTGCCGCCCCCTACACCGCCGCCACCTACATTATACTTATTAAACCCTAATCTGCCTCCTCCTAAACCTCCACCACCTACATTATACTTATTAACCCCTAATCTGCCGCTCCCTACACCGCCACCACCTACATTATATTTATTAACCCCTAATCTGCCACCCTACACCGCCGCCACCTACATTATATTTATTAACCCCTAATCTGCCGCCCCCTACACCGCCGCCACCTAAATTATATTTATTAACCCCTTATCTGCCCCCCTACACCGCCGCCACCTACATTAGATTTATTAACCCCTAATCTGCCGCCCCTACACCGCTGCCACTATATTAAATTTATTAACCCCTAAACCTAAGTCTAACCCTAACACCCCCTAACTTAAATATAATTTAAATAAATCTAAATAAATATTCCTATCATTAAATAAATTATTCCTATTTAAAACTAAATACTTACCTGTAAAATAAACCCTAAGCTAGCTACAATATAACTAATAGTTACATTGTATATATCTTAGGGTTTATGTTTATTTTACAGGCAAGTTTGTATTTATTTTAACAAAGTAGAATAGTTATTAAATAGTTATTAACTATTTAATAACTTCCTAGTTAAAATAAATACAAATATAACTGTAAAATAAAACCTAACCTAAGTTACACTAACACCTAACACTACACTATAATTAAATTAATTCCCTAAATTAAATACAATTAAATGAAATTAAATAAAATTATCTAAAGTACAAAAGCAAACAAACACTAAATTACAGAAAATAATAAACAAATTACAAGATTTTTAAACTAATTACACCTAATGTAATCCCCCTAACAAAATAAAAAAGCCCCCCCAAAATAAAAAAGCCCTACCCTACACTAAATTACAAATAGCCCTTAAAAGGGCCTTTTGCGGGGCATTGCCCCAAAGTAATCAGCTCTTTTGCCTGTAAAAAAAAGTACAAATGCCCCCCCAACATTAAAACCCACCACCCACACAACCAACCCTACTCTAAAACCCACCCAATCCCCCCTTAAAAAAACCTAACACTAACCCCTTGAAGATCACCTTACCGTGAGAAGTCTTCACCCAACTGGGCCGAAGTCCTCAACGAAGCCGGCAGAAGTGGTTCTCCAGACGAGCAGAAGTGGTCCTCCAGACGGGCAGAAGTCTTCATCCAGACGGCATCTTCTATCTTCATCCATCTGGCAAAGAGTGACTCCATCTTCTAGACATTTGACGCAGAGCATCCTCTTCATCCGATGTCTTCTTGAACAATGACGGTTCCTTTAAGTGACGTCATCCAAGATGGCTTCCTTCAATTCTGATTGGCTGATAGAATTCTATCAGCCAATTGGAATTAAGGTTGGAAAAATCCTATTGGCTGATGCAATCAGCCAATAGGATTGAAGTTCAATCCTATTGGCTGATCCAATCAGCCAATAGGATTGAGCTCACATTCTATTGGCTGATTGGAACAGCAAATAGAATGCGAGCTCAATCCTTTTGGCTGATTGGATCAGCCAATAGGATTTGTCCTACCTTAATTCCGATTGGCTGATAGAATTCTATCAGCCAATCGGAATTGAAAGGATGCCATCTTGGATGATGTCACTTAAAGGAACCGTCATTGTTCAAGAAGACATCGGATGAAGAGGATACTCCTCGTCAGATGTCTAGAAGATGGAGCCGCTCCGCGCCGGATGGATGAAGATAGAAGATGCCATCTGGATGAAGACTTCTGCCCGTCTGGAGGACCACTTCTGCCGTCTTCGTTGAGGATTTCGGCCCGGTTTAGTGAAGACTTCTCCCGGTAAGGTGATCTTCAAGGGGTTAGTGTTAGGTTTTTTTAAGGGGGTATTGGGTGGGTTTTAGAGTAGGGTTGGTTGTGTGGGTGGTGGGTTTTAATGTTGGGGGGCATTTGTACTTTTTTTTACAGGTAAAAGAGCTGATTACTTTGGGGCAATGCCCCGCAAAAGGCCCTTTTAAGGGCTATTTATAATTTAGTGTAGGGTAGGGCTTTTTTTATTTTGGAGGGGGCTTTTTTATTTTGTTAGGGGGATTAGATTAGTAATTAGTTTAAAAATCTTGTAATTTGTTTATTATTTTCTGTAATTTAGTGGGGGGTTTTTGTACTTTAGATAATTTTATTTAATTTAATTGTATTTAATTTAGTTAATGTACTTAATTATAGTGTAGTGTAATTGTAACTTAGGTTAGGTTTTATTTTACAGGTATATTTGTATTTATTTTAACTAGGAAATTATTAAATAGTTAATAACTATTTAATAACTATTCTACCTAGTTAAAATAACTACAAAGTTGCCTGTAAAATAAAAATAAACCCTATGATAGCTACAATGTAAATATTAGTTATATTGTAGCTAGCTTAGGGTTTATTTTATAGGTAAGTATTTAGTTTTAAATAGGAATAATTTATTTAATTATAGGAATATTTAGTTAGTGGGTGTTAGGGTTAGACTTAGGTTTAGGGGTTAATAAATTTAATATAGTGGCGGTGGTGTAGGGGGGCAGATTAGGGGTTAATAAATATAATGTAGGTGGCAGCGGTGTAGGGGGCAGCAGATTAGGGGTTAATAAGTATAATGTAGGTGGCGGCGGTGTAGGGGGCGGCAGATTAGGGGTTAATAAGTATAATATAGGTGGCGGCGGTGTAGGGGGCGGCAGATTAGGGGTTAATAAGTATAATGTAGGTGGCGGCGGTGTAGGGGGCGGCAGATTAGGGGTTAATAAGTATAATGTAGGTGGCAGTGGGCTCCGGGAGCGGCGGTTTAGGGGTTAAACAATTTATTTAGTTGCGGCGGGGTCCCTGAGCGGTGGTTTTAGGGGTTAATACATTTATTAGAGTTGCGGTGGGCTTTGGGAGCGCGGTTATAGTGGGTAAACAGTATAGTATAGTGTGGGTGTTTAGTGACAGGGTACCAATAAAGCTGTGAAAAAGCCGAAGAGCAGCGCGATAGATGACTGTTAGTTAACAACAGTCCGCTGCTCATCGCACCGTACTTGGTGCGCGGCTTTTTGACAGCTTTTTTGGTAACTTTGGAGAATGTATTCAGGTCCGCGGCAGCGATGTTAGGCGATCTTAGGCGAGCGTATTGGTGCCGTCGAATGCAAGTAAGTTGACGGCTTGATAAGTATGTATATATAGCCTTACAGCAAAGTAAGGGGGCGCTAGTGATAATATAGATAGTGGTATTAATCTATATACTCTTTAAAAAATGCAAATTGGTAATTGTGTATACAATACAGATAAAAAAATAATAAAACAAAATAAAAGAAAAATGAAATAAAATCCTCTCAAATGAGGGAAGTCCAAATATAATTACAAAATCAAGGCAAAAATGAGTCCTTTTCAAAACCAAGTGGAAAAGCCCTGTGGTGGCTGCCTCCTCCTCGCCGACTGGTCCGGGTATAACTATGAGGAATAGAAGAAAATAGAGGGGCTCCTCATGTGTAGGATCAACAGATATAAAAATCAGTAGTAACAGTAGTAGAGCCAAATGGGTACTCACACACTTCACAAGCACACCAATGTGCTGGTAGTAGCAGGCTGCAGATTCAAATAGGTGTGGCAGCTCACCTCTCAGGTAGTACTGTGATGCTGGAGAGGGAAAAGGAGACACAGAAAAAAGCACTACATGTGCAGACTGTTAAAAATATAACAAACAATATTTTCAGTGGTACAGATGGTTACTCACATACTCCATGAGCACACTTATGTGCTGGTAGAAACAAGCTGAAAATTTTAGGCAGGTGTAGCAGCTCACCCCAGATCAGATTTCTTAATGCTGTAATCAAATGGCTCCAATATGTAACACAAAGTCCCAAAAAGGTAGAGAGACTCTTATGTATCAGCAGGGCAGTAGGTAGGTAAAGATATCCACTCAAAGGCGTATTTCCAGTAAAATACAAATATTTATTAAAAACAAAAGTTAAAAAACACAACAGAACAATTGCTGTGTTAGGTGGATAAAAAAGGGGTTAACAGTGACCCTAATAATGCAACGCGTTTCTCGGTTTTGCACCGTTTCATCAGGCATAAAATTGTTCTTCTTAGTTGCGGCGGGGTCCCTGAGCGGTGGTTTTAGGGGTTAATACATTTATTAGAGTTGCGGTGGGCTTTGGGTGCGTCGTTATAGTGGGTAAACAGTATAGTATAGTGTGGGTGTTTAGTGACAGGGTACCAATAAAGCTGTGAAAAAGCCGAAGAGCAGCGCGATAGATGACTGTTAGTTAACAACAGTCCGCTGCTCATCGCACCGTACTTGGTGCACGGCTTTTTGACAGCTTTTTTGGTAACTTTGGAGAATGTATTCAGGTCCGCGGCAGCGATGTTAGGCGATCTTAGGTGAGCGTATTGGTGCCGTCGAATGCAAGTAAGTTGACGGCTTGATAAGTAGATGCCTTTGTCTCCATTCTTCTATCCGTTCCATGTCAGCTGTTATCAACCTCACCTGGAAGCGTAGTCGGATCCTGGCTGTGACGTCAGACGCTGCACTTAGTGTTCTCTGCCTATTCCCTCTCCGCCATGGATCTCTTACCGCAAGGAAAAACATTACCTTCCACCTGCGGATATCGAGTTTTCACATGCTGAAGTTGTCTACTCTACCTCTTGCCTCTCAACTACGGAACTCCTAAAGCAAGGTAAACTTTCCGTTATGAATGGATATCATGTTGACTTAATAAGAGTTCTATAGACCTTCATTACCTACAGAATCTATTGTAAATATATTCACATTTATTTGTTTGCCAACCTTCCTATTTTTGTTATATGTACATATGCAGTTATCCAACTCCCTGCATAATCTGCTTAAGTGAATCCTTAAAGGGACAGTGACCTCGTTAAGCACTGCTGCACCTATTCAGTGTTTTTTCACATGTGGCAGCTATAGTGTTTACATATACACTCTACCTTATATAAAACCAGCATTTTGATTACTTCGGTATAAAGATTACTCATGGGAGTAATTTATGTTTATCTTTCAGTATTCAGTTGCAACAAAACCTAATTTTTAACTTCCTCTGCAGTTGTGGTTCATAAAATTATTATCTTACCTTACTTCACTTCTTCACTTGAACCCTTACACATTAACATTCAAATATATTTCCTAAAGAATATCAATGGTCCATGAGTGGCTATCCTTATCACTGGCTTTCCTCCCTTCTACTTTATATGTTTTCCAGGGTCCATGAGTGTCCCTTTTTTGTTCCAAGAGGAACTTATACTACTTAAAGGGACACTGAACCCAAATTTTTTCTTTCATGAGTCAGATAGAGCATGCAATTTTTAGCAACTTTCTAATTTACTCCTATTATCAAATTTTCTTCATTCTCTTGGTATCTTTATTTGAAATGCAAAAATGTATGTTTAGATGCCGGCCCATTTTTTGTGAACAACCTGGGTTGTTCTTGCTGATTGGTGGATACATTTATCCACCAATTAACAAGTGCTTTCCTTGGTACTGAACCAAACAAATAAGCTTAGATGCCTTCTTTTTCAAATAAAGATAGCAAGAGAACGAAGAAAACTTGATAATAGGAGTAAATTAGAAAGTTGCTTAAAATTGCATGCTCTATCTGAATCATAAAAGAAAAAAATTGGGTTCAGTTTCCCTTTAAAATAAAATGAGGTGTCAGATCTACATGTATACTAATATTACTGATGTTCTGAATCCTTAATTATCTAGATACTATGAAATCTCTGTATTGATTATTGTCTTTCTGTAAAAAAGCAACAATTTGTGATGTTCCATTTACCCCAGTTGTACATTTTGCTTATGGATGTACCTGTTGACAATGTCAATAAAAATGATTATACAAAAAAAATCTTCATTAAGAGAAGCAGTAAATGTTGAATACGCAAATGTTACAGTACATCAAGAACATTCAACAGTAAACAGAACTGCAACTGTAAATAGAATGCATAGGCCTAGAATGTATAGGGAATGTACTGTTCTATCTGACATTTCAGATGATATTGTGTTTCAGCGATACCAGGATGCCTAAACATGTAATTATGAATATAAAGAAGACATTGATTACAGAACAAAAATAAGTAATGCTATTCCTGCTCTGGTGAAATTACTGAACTGTATGCATTTATTTGCTACTGTATCTTTTCAACACACATCAAGTACTATTGGAGGGGCCTCTCAAAGTGCTCTTTCTACATTTTGTCAACCTCTAATGAATGCAATTAAATGGACACTAAACCCAACAATTTTCTTTCATGATTCAAGTAGAGAATAAAATTTTAAACAACATTCCAATTTACTTCTATTATCTAGTTTGCTTCATTATTTAGATATCCTTTGTTGAAGAAATAGCAATGCACATGGGTGAGCCAATCATATGAGGCATCTATATACAGCAACCAATCAGCAGCTACTGAGCATATCTAGATATGCTTTTCAGCACAGTATATCAAGAGAATAAAGCAAATTAGATAAAAGAAGTAAATTAGAAAGTTGTTTAAAATTGCCTGCTCTTTCAAAATCATAAAAGAAAAAAATTGGGTTTCATGTCCCTTTAAGATGCATATAGAAACATTTATAACTTTTCCATACAATGATGAAGAATAATTGTGATTAAAATACATGTTTACAATACTTACGGATTTCCAAATGTTTTGTCTGTATTGATTGTGCTCATGTAGCCATATTTGCCTCATCAAACAAACCTGCAATTTATGTGAGCAGAAAATTGTGGCATTCTGTCAATGTTCAGGCGGTGTCTAATCATAAAGGGAAAATCATATAATTTCTACCTGCTTATCCTAAAAGTTCACATGATTCATATATTTTAAGATAATCATCATTATATAATTTGTTTTAAAATCATAATACTCACAATGTAAGTAACTTAGGTAAGTTTTATTTTAAACATATATTTTACCATATTATAATATATTATTAACTTTTTTTGTTATAGGAGATGCAGGATATTCTTGTTATTAATGGATATTAACACCAACTTTAAATCCTACTTCAAACGAAGAGAAGAAATATAATGAGGCACATAGTAAAGCCAGATCAATACTTGAACGTATTTTTGGAGTTCTTAAAAGCAGATTCGGATGCCTATATAGAACCAGTGAAATATACTCCTAAAAAAAACTTACAGCTAGATTACGAGTTTTGCGTTATGAGCGGTGCGGTACTAACTTGCAAGTTATTGTCACCGCTCACTTACCTACAGCGCTGGTATTACAGGTTTACAAAAACCCGGCGTTAGCAGGCAAAAAGTGAGTGTAGAGCAAAATTGAGCTCCATATCGCACTCCAATACCAGCACTGCTTTAAGCTGGTTTTACGTGCTCGTGCACAATTTCCCCATAGACATCAATGGGGAGAGCCATATGAAAAAAAGTCTAACACCTGCAATAAAGGAGCGTAAAGCTCCGTAATGCAGCCCCATTGATTCCTATGGGGAAACTAAATTTATGTTTACACCTAACACCCTAACATGAACCCGAGTCTAAACACCCCTAATCTTACACTTATTAACCCCTAATCTTCCGCCCCCGACATCGCTGACACTTACATTATACTTATTAACCCCTAATCTGCCGCCCTCGACACCTACATTATACTTATTAACCCCTAATCTGCAGCCCCCGACATCGCCAACACCTGCATTATACTTATTAACTCCTAATCTGCTGCCCATAACATAGCTGCCATCTACCTACATTTATTAACCCCTAATCTGCCACCCCCAACATCACCGCCACTATACTAAAGTAATTAAGCCCTAACCCTAACCCTAACACCCACTAACTTTAATGTATTTAAAATAAATCTAAATAAAACCTACTATTAATAACTAAATAATTCATATTTAAAAATAAATACTTACCTGTAAAATAAACCCTAAGCTAGCTACAACATAACTAATAGTTACATTGTATCTAGCTTAGGTTTTATTTTTATTTCACAGGCAAGTTTGTATTTATTTTAAATAGGTAGACTAGTTAGTAAATAGTTATTAACTATTTACTAACTGCCTAGTTAAAATAAATACAAACTTACCTGTAAAATAAAACCTAACCCGTCTTACACTAACACCTAACCTTACACTACAATTAAATAAATTACATAAATGAAATACAATTAACTAAATTACAAAAAAAACAAGCACTACATTACACAAATAAATGATCAGATATTTAAACTAATTACACCTAATCTAATAGTCCTATCAAAATAAAAAAGCCCCCCCCCCCTAAAATAAAAAACCCTAGCCTAAACTAAACTACCTATAACCCTTAAAGGGCCTTTTGCTGTGCATTGCCCCAAATAAATCAGCTCTTTTACCTGTAAAAAAAAATACAAACAACTGCCCAACAGTAAAACCTACCACCCACACAACCAACCCCCCAAATAAAATCCTAACTAAAAAACCTAAGCTCCCCATTGCCCGGAAAAGGGCATTTGGATGGGCATTGCCCTTAAAAGGGCATTTAGCTCTTTTTCCGCACAAAACCCTAAGCTAAAAATAAAACCCACCAAACCCTTAAAAAAAAACCAACACTAACCCCCGAAGATCCACTTACAGTTTTTGAAGACCCGACATCCATCCTCAACGAAGCCAGCAGAAGTCCTCAATGAAGCGGCAGAAGTCTTCATCCAACCAGGCAGAAGTCTTCATCCAACCAGGCAGAAGTCTTCATCCAGACAGCATCTTCTATCTTCATCCATCCGGCGCTGAGCGGGTCCATTTTCATCTTGAAGCTCAAACCTATTGGCTGTTTGCAACAGCCAATAGGATTTTTTCAACCTTAATTCCGAATGGGTGTTAGAAATCTATCAGCCAATCGGAATCTAAAGGACGCCATCTTGGATGATGTCATTTAAAGGGAAACATCATTCAGAAGAAGACGTCGATTGAAGAGGATGTTCCGCGCCGGATGTCTTGAAAATGGATCCGCTCCGTGCTGGATGGATGAAGATAGAAGATGCCATCTGGATGAAGACTTCTGCCCGGTTGGATGAAGACTTCTGCCGCTTCATTGAGGACTTCTGTCGACTTTGTTGAGGATGGATGTTGGGTCTTCAAAAACTGTAAGTGGATCTTCGGGGGTTAGTGTTAGTTTTTTTTAAGGGTTTATTGGGTGGGTTTTATTTTTAGCTTAGGGTTTTGTGCGTAAAAAGAGCTAAATGCCCATCCAAATGCCTTTTTCAGTCGCAATGGGGAGCTTTGGGGGATTGGTTGTGTGGGTGGTGGGTTTTACTGTTGGGGGGTTGTTTGTATTTTTTTTTACAGGTAAAAGAGGTGATCTCTTTGGGGCAATGCCCTGCAAAAGACCCTTTTAAGGGCTATTGGTAGTTTAGTTTAGGCTAGGGTTTTTTTATTTGGGGGGGGGGCGGCTTTATTATTTTGAGGGCTATTTGATTAGGTGTAATACATTTAAATATCTGATAATTTCTTTTTTTATTTTGTGTAATTTAGTGGGGGGGAGGGGTTGTAATTAGTTAATTGTATTTAATTAATGTAATTTATTTAATTGTAATGTAAGGTTAGGTGTTAGTGTAACTCAGGTTAGGTTTATTTTACAGGTAACTTTGTATTTATTTTAACTAGGTAGCTAGTAAATAGTTAATAACTATTTACTAACTAGTCTACCTAGTTAAAATAAATACAAACTTAGCTGTGAAATAAAAATAAAACCTAAGCTACAGTATATTGTAGCTAGCTTAGGGTTTATTTTATAGGTAAGTATTTAGTTTTAAATAGGTATTATTTATATATTAATAGTAGGTTTTATTTAGATTTATTTTAATTAAATTAAAGTTAGCCGGTGTTAGGGTTTGACTTAGGGTTAGGTTTAGGGGGTTAATAAATATAGGTAGGTGGCAGCAATGTTAGGGCGGCAGATTAGGGGTTAATAATATTTAACTAGTGTTTGCAATGCGGAAGTGCGGCGGTTTAGTGGTTAATATGTTTATTATAGTGGTGGTGATGTCCAGAGTGGCAGATTAGGGGTTAATAATTTTATTTTAGTGTTTGCAATGCAGGAGGGCCTCGGTTTAGGGGTTAATAGGTAGTTTATGTTAGTGTACTTTTTAGCACTTAAGTTTTGAGTTTTATGGTACAGCTTTGTAGCGTAAAACTCATAACTACTGACTTTCAGTTTACAGTATGAATCTTGACGATATATGGTGTACCGCTCACTTTTTGGCCTCCCAGGCAGACTCGTAATACCGGCGCAAAGGAAGTCCCATTGAAAAAGTACTTTTTGAAAGCTGAGGTAGTTACATTGCGTTACGGCCAAAAAAGTGTGCGGTGCCCCTAAACCTGCAAGACTCGTAATACCAGCGGTAGTGAAAAAGAGCCTTAACGCTGCTTTTTCACTCATACCGCAAAACTCGTAATCTAGCCGTTAAATATTTACTGTCTGTTGCATTCTGCACAATATTGCTATTCTGAATAATTTGCAAGTAGAAATAAATGATTTTTCTGCTGGTGATAACTTTATTTTTTATATTAATAGTAATGAAAGCAATAATAATGCAAGTGAACGTGATTATGTATTTAAAGCTATAGTAAACACTAAAAATGTTCTTATATACTTTTTACCTCTGTAATTACCTTGTATCTAAGCTTCTGCTGACAGCCTCCTTATCTGAGATCTGCTAACTTGCAGTTTATTCTCATCGCTCACTTCCCTGCAGCACTGGTATTACAAGTTTTTACAAACCCGGCGTTAACAGGCAAGAAGTGAGCGTAGAGCAGAATTGTGCTCCACACTGCACTCCAATACCAGCGCTGCTTAAGTGAGCGGTGAGCTGGTTATACGTGCTCGTGCATGATTTCCCCATAGACATCAATGGGGAGAGCCGGCTGAGAAAAAGTCTAACACCTGCCAAAAAGCAGCATAAAACTCAGTAACGCAGCCAATGGAACAGCCATTTGCATCAGCCAATAGGATTTTTTCATCCTTAATTCCGATTGGCTGATTGAATTCTATCAGCCAATCCGAATCTAAGGGACGCCATCTTGGATGACGTAATTTAAAGGTACCTTCATTCATCAAGAAGACGTCGATTGAAGAGGATGCTCCGCGCCAGATGTCTTGAAGATGGACCCGCTCTGCATAGGATGGATGAAGATAGAAGATGCCGTCTGGGTGAAGACTTCTGCCCGTCTGGAGGACCACTTCTGCCCATCTGGAGGACCACTTCTGCCGGCTTCGTTGAGGACATATTGCTGTTGGATGAAGAGTTCTCCCAATAAGTGAATTTTCGGGGGTTAATGTTAGGATTTTTTAAGGGTGTATTGGGTGGGTTTTATTTTTAGGTTAGGGCTTTGGGCAGCAATAGAGCTAAATGCCCTATTAAGGGCAATGCCCATCCAAATGTCCTTTTCAGGGCAATGGGGAGCTTAGGTTTTTTTAGTTAGGGTTTTATTTGGGGGGTTGGTTGTGTGGGTGGTGGGTTTTACTGTTGGGGGGGTTGTTTGTATTTTCTTTTTCAGGTAAAAGAGCTGATTTCTTTGGGGCAATGCCCCGCAAAAGGCCCTTTTAAGGGCTATTGATAGTTTAGTTTAGGCTAGGGTTTTTTTTTATTTTGGGGGGCTTTTTTATTTTGATAGGGTTCTTAGATTAGGTGTAATTAGTTTAAATATCTTGTAATTTGCTTTTTATTTTCTGTAATTTAGTGTTTTTTTTTTTTTTGTAATTTAGCTAATTGTATTTAATTGTATTCAATTTAGGTAAGTTATTTAATTGCAGTGTAGTGTTAGGTGTTAGTGTAACTTAGGTAAGGTTTTATTTTACAGGTCAATTTGTATTTATTTTAGCTAGGAAGTTATTATATAGTTAATAACTATTTAGTAACCATTCTACCTAGTTAAAATAAATACAAACTTGCTTGTAAAATAAAAATAAACCCTAAGCTAGCAATGTAACTATTAGTTATATTGTAGCTAGTTTAGGGTTTATTTTATAGGTAAGTATTTAGTTTTAAATAGGAATTATTTAGGTAATGATAGGAATTTTATTTAGATTTATTTAAATTATATTTAAGTTAGGGGGTGTTAGGGTTATGGTTAGACTTAGGTTTAAAGGGTTAATAAATTTAGAATAGTGGCGGCGACGTTGAGGACGGCAGATTAGGGGTTAATAAGTTTAATGTAAGTGGCGGCGATGTTGGGAGCAAGTAGATTAGGGGTTAATAAGTATAATGTAGGTGGCGGTGATGTTGGGGGCAGCAGATTAGGGGTTAATAAGTATAATGTAGGTGGCGGCGATGTACGGAGCATCAGATTAGGGGTTAATAATATTTAACTAGTGTTTGTGAGGCGGGAGTGCGGCAGTTTAGGGGTTAATATGTTTATGATAGTGGTGGCGATGTCCGGAGCGGCAGATTAGGGGTTAATACATTTATTTTAGTGTTTGTGATGTGGGAGGGCTTCGGTTTAGGGGTTAATAGGTAGTTTATGGGTGGTAGTTTACTTTTTAGCACTTTAGTAATGAGTTTTATCCTACAGCTTTGTAGAGTAAAACTCATAACTACTGACTTTAAAATGCGTTAGGAATCTTGGCGGTAGAGGGTGTACCGCTCACTTTTTGGCCTCCCAGGACAAACTCGTAATACCGGCAATATGCATCCCAATCCCACCTACATGAACATATAAAAAAATATAATAAACACATCAATACATTCATTAAAATACTATGTACAATATCTAGGAACTGTATAGCAAAATACTGGAAAACCGGATCGCCAACTTGGGCTGAAATCCGAAACAATATTACATACACTTAACAAATGTATGAGTCAGCTACTTGGACCTTAGATAATAGAGACACTGTCGATAAAATATGGTTTTATTGGATCCTAAAGGGAGGAGGATATACGCATTCAAGGCCACTAAACATATCTATTGGAAAAGTCTATGTGTATACTATAACATTTATATATAGATGTTGAATTATTAAACTTGTAAATGATTACCCAAAATATGACATGATTCCCAGCATCTAACTATACATGTTGTTTATTTATATTATGATTTTGTTTTTGTTAAATGCATGAATAGCACAACCTTTCTGTAATTCAATTGTTGAGAACTGTAAAACAGAAGATGATATTATGATTTCTAGGTGCCATATAGATCACCTACAGAACGGTTCTGACCACAATACAATCTAAGAAAGGCAATGTTTCTGTTAGACAACAAAACGTGTTAGCTCCGGTATTCATGTATAAATTGTACTCAAATTTCAATCAAAAAAAAAAAAGATTTAAACATAAATATCAAAAACGTACTTTTTCACATCGACCCCCCCCCCCCATTTGACTCAACTTTTTATGTGTTTCCCACAATAAGTTGTTATCCAATTCCTACCAATTACAGTAAAACATTTGCCACTTCCTCACACAAGACACATTTAAGATCCCAATCCATTTTCTGTCAAGTCCCCCTCTTGCAAAAAGGGCTCTTGAATCTTGATTTATTTTTCACATGGTTTTCTTCAAATCCTTTTAAATCATATGTAGGAAAACTGTATTTTAGCTAAATCTCTTATGTTAAAGGGAGGTTCTCCTTTCCTTTCCTCTCACTTGCCTGTGATCACAACTCTATTGGTCTTTGTGATATTATGCTCTCTTAACAATCTATTTCTTATTTCAGTATCTCTTTTGAAAAAAGCCTTTACGAAATTTACATAAGTTGGTTTGCGGTAAGGCCAAAAAAGTGTGCGGTACACCTATACCTGCAAGACCTGCGTAAAAAACCAGCGTTAGGACCTGTTAACGCTGCTTTTTCACCTTCCCGCACAACTCGTAATCTAGCCAAGTGTTATCTATATGAAACACATGAACTAACGTCCTCTAGTTGTGAAAAAACTGTAAAATGCATTTAGATAAGAGGTGGCCTTCAAGGTCTTAGAAATTAGCATATGAGACTACCTAGGTTTAGCTTTTAAGTAAGAATAACAAGAGAACAAAGCAAATTTGATGATTAAAGTAAATTAGAAAGTTGTTTAAAATGACATGCCCTATATGAATCATGAAAGTTTAATTTGGACTTTACTATTCATTTCATTTTTTTTTTAAGTTTCCTGAATAGCGCCACCTAGTGTTGAAAAATAAACCAAATCTTTATAGAAGAAAAAAAATCTATATAGATGCTTATACTAAATGTTAGACAAATTGTAAAACAGCTGTTGTTTTAAAAATAGTAGAATGAATAGCAATAAAAAACAGTGCTATATTTAACTAATTAATTTACTATGTATCAAAATTTCAAAAAAAATGAGACTACTTTTTCAACTTAAATACATATTGGTGCAGACATCTGACAATAGAAAGATGGTGACTGTACAGGGAGTGCAGAATTATTAGGCAAATGAGTATTTTGACCACATCATCCTCTTTATGCATGTTGTCTTACTCCAAGCTGTATAGGCTCGAAAGCCTACTACCAATTAAGCATATTAGGTGATGTGCATCTCTGTAATGAGAAGGGGTGTGGTCTAATGACATCAACACCCTATATCAGTTGTGCATAATTATTAGGCAAATTCCTTTCCTTTGGCAAAATGGGTCAAAAGAAGGACTTGACAGGCTCAGAAAAGTCAAAAATAGTGAGATATCTTGCAGAGGGATGCAGCACTCTTAAAATTGCAAAGCTTCTGAAGCGTGATCATCGAACAATCAAGCGTTTCATTAAAAATAGTCAACAGGGTCACAAGAAGCGTGTGGAAAAACCAAGGCGCAAAATAACTGCCCATGAACTGAGAAAAGTCAAGTGTGCAGCTGCCAAGATGCCACTTGCCACCAGTTTGGCCATATTTCAGAGCTGCAACATCACTGGAGTGCCCAAAAGCACAAGGTGTGCAATACTCAGAGACATGGCCAAGGTAAGAAAGGCTGAAAGACGACCACCACTGAACAAGACACACAAGCTGAAACATCAAGACTGGGCCAAGAAATATCTCAAGACTGATTTTTCTAAGGTTTTATGGACTGATGAAATGAGAGTGAGTCTTGATGGGCCAGATGGATGGGCCCGTGGCTGGATTGGTAAAGGGCAGAGAGCTCCAGTCCGACTCAGACGCCAGCAAGGTGGAGGTGGAGTACTGGTTTGGGCTGGTATCATCAAAGATGAGCTTGTGGGGCCTTTTCGGGTTGAGGATGGAGTCAAGCTCAACTCCCAGTCCTACTGCCAGTTTCTGGAAGACACCTTCTTCAAGCAGTGGTACAGGAAGAAGTCTGCATCCTTCAAGAAAAACATGATTTTCATGCAGGACAATGCTCCATCACACGCGTCCAAGTACTCCACAGCGTGGCTGGCAAGAAAGGGTATAAAAGAAGAAAATCTAATGACATGGCCTCCTTGTTCACCTGATCTGAACACCATTAAGAACCTGTGGTCCATCATCAAATGTGAGATTTACAAGGAGGGAAAACAGTACACCTCTCTGATCAGTGTCTGGGTGGCTGTGGTTGCTGCTGCATGCAATGTTGATGGTGAACAGATCAAAACACTGACAGAATCCATGGATGGCAGGCTTTTGAGTGTCCTTGCAAAGAAAGGTGGCTATATTGGTCACTGATTTGTTTTTGTTTTGTTTTTGAATGTCAGAAATGTATATTTGTGAATGTTGAGATGTTATATTGGTTTCACTGGTAAAAATAAATAATTGAAATGGGTATATATTTGTTTTTTGTTAAGTTGCCTAATAATTATGCACAGTAATAGTCACCTGCACACACAGATATCCCCCTAAAATAGCTATAACTAAAAACAAACTAAAAACTACTTCCAAAACTATTCAGCTTTGATATTAATGAGTTTTTTGGGTTCATTGAGAACATGGTTGTTGTTCAATAATAAAATTAATCCTCAAAAATACAACTTGCCTAATAATTCTGCACTCCCTGTATATTTTTTACGGCGGTATATGCAATATATTTTGCACCGAATACTTCACATACAACAATCCTTCTATGCCATACTAATATTTGTGCATATTTGTAGTATGAAATACTAGGTACTATGGCCTTTTTTTTTTACTTTTAATGTTTTGTTTAAAAAAAATAATTCATATGCATATGCTGTGATCTATACAATGTATTAAATTTGAGACATTAGTCTCACTTTGTTGAAATTTTGTCCATGGCGCTGTTTCTTTTTATTGCTAAATATAGCACTGCTTCTTTTTATTGCTAACATTATTTTTAAATTATGTTCTGTGTAATTTAATAACGTTTTTTCTAAAAATATTGCTTAAAAAAAGACTTGCATTAATATAAATATTTCTAATAAGAATAGATGAAAAAAGTATATAAAATGTTAATTATAATTATAAAAAAACCAATAACATAATTTTGGACCACAACGTGTCTTACATCTATTAATAAATGATCTTCCCGCCTATCTCTGTTCCCTCTGTAATAGTACCTTGTCATCTTAGGGAAAGTCTAAGCAAGACTTAAAAACTGTGCTTCTCAATTCATGTTTCTCTTGGTCTCTATGCAGCATAAGGACAATCTGGGTTTTGAACTGTGTGCCTGGTTTTGCAGCTAATAGAGGACCTGACAATCAAATCTCTGGGTTTACCCGGTCCCTGCACTTATTTCATGAGTCCACACAATCTAAATAGTACATTTTTCTTTCTTGTGCAGGCCTTGTTTTTTAAGACACGATAACAAGCAATTGGAGCAATGCTTATATGTCAAAAATGCATTACAGCAAAATGTGTCACACACAATATCTTTGTTGCTTTATTTAATAATGTTTTAAGCATTCATTGAGATAAGTAAGTTGATAAGAAGTCTAGTTTGTTCTGTGAACTGATTACTGATTGAATGTGTTAAATTACATTTAGTATGAAACAACATTTAAAAACAGACAAAGATGATATGTAAAGGAAATAGCAACATTTGAGCCCTGGACACCTGTAATGAAGGAGACATGCTACTCCACATGGGATTTACTTGCTGAAACACCCAGAAAATGGCAGCCAACTAGGAAGAAAAACATGACATACAGTCAATTACTGTTTGGTCTTAGCAATAGATATCTGGACACAATCTTGTTGCAAGAATGTCATAAACAGAGATCTTGACTACACCAAAATGTTACTGCTCAGTCAATTATCTGAACAGCAGGAGAGTTTTCCAACATTTTTGCTTTATAATTAGGGCTATGATTGATAGGTTTGAGCATTGAAGCAAACACACTTCCCAGCACAGTGACTAACTCACCAGCATTACTTGCAGTCGCCCTTCAGGGCACTTCTTGGGGCCATAACACAGGATCCAAAGAAGGACAAATTGCCACTCCTCCCACCCGTGCTCATATCCTGTCAGCCAGCAAAGCTGGGGGCTGTCCCATAATGACGTAGTGAATGAGTGAGATATGGACTGGCCCTGGCCACCTCAGAACAACAGTACTGAAGTTTTTTTTTCAATAAAAGAGTTTTACTTCTAGAAGTAAAAGCAGTATGCCAGTATGTGGGTGTCAGTTGTTGTAAATCAAGAAAGATAAATCACATGCGTTTGGCTGAATAATAAAAATAAATTGTAGTGAAGCTTCCAGACTGCGGTGCACATTTTTATTACCTACTTTCTTGTGACCTTATTCTTCTATGAAAACAGCAAATAAAGGTGTATATAGAGTAGACAGCATGGAACAGCATGAGATTTACACACATAACATTCTGCTGTAATTGCTCACACACATTTTACAGTACTGGTTGAAGATTACAGGCTAACCGAGAACCTATGCAGGAAGATGATCCATCGGTCTCTATCTTATTTAGCTCACAGCCCTGTTTGCTAAGGCTGTGACCTCAGTAAGATAGAAGCTGAAGAAGCCTTTTTCTGGAGTTGACAGATCCACCTCACACACCAGTAAACTAGAAGGCTGAAAGACATCGTGCCAGGATCGTAGACATAAGCTACATCCTAATTACATCCTCATAGTCTGTTGCTCTATCTGAGTTGTCAGGGGTGCTGATTATAAAGGTATCTGAGAGTAAACAGCCTTTGTAACATAACAATTAACATTGTTTAAAAAGATAGTTAATCCCTTTATTACCCATTTCCCAATTTTTCATAACCAACACGGTTATTTTAATACAATTTGTACCTCTGTGATTACCTTGTATCTAAGCCTCTGCAGACTGCCTCCTTATTTCAGTTATTTTGAAAGATTTGTATTTTTGCCAATCAGTGCCCTCTCATAAGTAACTCCACGTGCGTGAGCACAATATTATCTATATTGCACACATTAACTAACGCCCTCTAGCTGTAAAAGCACAGTCAAATGCAGTCAGATAAGAGACGGCCTTCAAGGGCTTAGAAATTAGCTTGTGAACCTATCTAGGTTTAGCTTTCAAATAAGAATACTAACGCCTAGATTTAGAGTTTTGTCGGTAAAAAGCCGCGTAGCTAATGATGCTTTTTTTCTCAACGCACCCTTCCAACAACGCTGGTATTTAGAGTTGTCTGAGGGGCTGCGTTAGGCTCAAAAAAGGGTGCATTGAGCCTAACTTAGCTCCACTTCAACCCTCAATACCAGCGTTGTTTACGGTAGCGGTAAGATGGAAAAACGTGCTCATGCACAAAATCCCCATAGGAAACAATGGGGCAGTTTGGGCTGAAAAAAAACCTAACACCTGCAAAAAAGCAGCGTTCAGCTCCTAACGCAGCCCCATTGTTTCCTATGGGGAAACACTCTCTAAGTCTGCACCTAACACCCTAACATGTACCCCGAGTCTAAACACCCCTAACCATACACTTATTAACTTCTAATCTGCCGCCCCCGCTATCGCTGACCCCTGCATATTACTTTTAACCCCTAATCTTCCGCTCCGGACACCACTGCAACCTACATTATTCCTATGAACCCCTAATCTGCTGCCCCTAACACAGCCGACCCCTATATTATATTTATTAACCCCTAATCTGCCCCCCCAATGTCGCCGTTACCTTACCTACACTTATTAACCCCTAATCTGCCGACCGGACCTCGCCGCCACTACAATAAATGTATTAACCCCTAAACCGCTGCACTCCCGCCTCACAAACACTATAATAAATTGTATTAACCCCTAATCTGCCCTCCCTAACATTGCCGCCACCTACCTACAATTATTAACCCCTAATCTCACGCCTGCACCGTCGCCGCTACTATAATAAAGTTATTAACCCCTAAACATAACTCTAACCCTAACCCTAACACCCCCCTAACATAAATATAATTTATAATAAACAAAATAATATTCCTAAAATTAACTAAATTATTCCTATTTAAAACTAAATACCTAGAAAATAAACCCTAATATAGCTACAATATAATTAATAATTACATTGTAGCTATTTTAGGATTTATATTTATTTTACAGGCAACTTTGTATTTATTTTAACTAGGTACAATAGCTATAAAATAGTTAATAACTATTTAATAGCTACCTAGTTAAAAGAAATACAAAATTACCTGTAAAATAAATCCTAACCTAAGTTACAATTAAACCTAACACTACACTATCATTAAATTAATTAAATTAATTATCTACAATTACCTACAATTAAATACAATTAAATAAACTATTCTATAATACAAACCCCCCCCCCACTAAATTACAAAAAATAAAAAAGAATTACAAGCAGTTTAAACTAATTACATCTAATCTAAGACCCCTAATAACATAAAAAAGCCCCCCAAAATAAAATTTTCCCTACCCTATTCTAAAATACAAAAGTAATCAGCTCTTTTACCAGCCCTTAAAAGGGCTTTTTGCGGGGCCTTGCCCCAAAGTAATCAGCTCTTTTGCCTGAAAATAAAAATACAATCCCCCCCCCAACATTACAAACCACCACCCACATACCCCTACTCTAACCCACCTAAACCCCCTGAAGATCTCCCTACCTTGAGTCGTCTTCACCCAGCCGAGCCGAATTATTCATCCAAGCGGAGCAAGAAGATGTCCTCCATCCGGGCGAAGTCTTGATCCAAGCGGCAAAGAAGAGGTCTTCCATCCGGGCGATGTCTTAGGTGTAGTTTAAACTGCTTGTAATTCTTTTTTATTTTTTGTAATTTAGTGTTTTTTTTTGTATTATAGAATAGTTTATTTAATTGTATTTAATTGTAGGTAATTGTAGGTAATTTATTTAATTAATTTAATGATAGTGTAGTGTTAGGTTTAATTGTAACTTAGGTTAGGTTTTATTTTACAGGTAATTTTGTACTTATTTTAACTAGGTAGCTATTAAATAGTTATGAACTATTTAATAGCTATTGTACCTAGTTAAAATAAATACAAAGTTGCCTGTAAAATAAATATAAATTCTAAAATAGCTACAATGTAATTATTAATTATATTGTAGCTATATCAATGTTTATTTTCTAGGTAAGTATTTAGTTTTAAATAGGAATAATTTTGTTAATTTTAGGAATATTATTTCGTTTAATATAAATTATATTTATGTTAGGGGGTGTTAGGGTTAGGGTTAGAGTTATGTTTAGGGGTTAATAACTTTATTATAGTAGCGGCGACGGTGCGGGCGGGAGATTAGGGGTTAATAATTGTAGGTAGGTGGCGGCGATGTTAGGGAGGGCAGATTAGGGGTTAATACAATTTATTATAGTGTTTGCGAGGCGGGAGTGCGGCGGTTTAGGGGTTAATACATTTATTATAGTGGCGGCGAGGTCTGGTCGGCAGATTAGGGGTTAATAAGTGCAGGTAAGGTAGCGTCGACGTTGGAGGGGCAGATTAGGGGTTAATAAATATAATATAGGGGTCGGCGATGTTAGGGGCAGCAGATTAGGGGTTCATAAGTATAACGTAGGTGGCGGCGATGTCTGGTCGGCAGATTAGGGGTTAAAAAATGTATTACAGTGGCGGCGATGTGGGGGGGCCTCGGTTTAGGGGTACATAGGTAGTTTATGGGTGTTAGTGTACTTTATAGCACAGTAGTTAAGAGCTTTATATTCACACGTTAGCCCATAAAGCTCTTCACTACTGACTTTTTTTGCGGTTGGAGTCTTGTCGGTAGAGGGTCTACCACTCACTTTTCCCAAGACTCCAAATACCAGCGTTAGGCAGATCCCATTGAAAAGATAGGATATGCAATTGGCGTAAGGGGATCTGCGGTAGCCTGGAATCGCGGTAGGGAAGTGAGCGGTAGACCCTTCCTGCCTGACTCTAAATACCAGCGGGCGGTAAAAAACAGCGTTAGGAGCCCTTAACGCTGCTTTTGACGGCTAACGCAGAACTCTAAATCTAGGTGTAAGAGAACAAAGCAAATTTAATGATAAAAGTAAATTGGAAAGGTTAAATGCCCTATCTGAATGATGAAAGTTTAATTTTGACTAGACTAAGACTATCCCTTTAAATGTACCTTAGTGGGAATCAAACATGTTTTCCATCTTTTTGTTTTATACACTCACAGCATATGCCACTGAAAAACAGTAATAACATTTAATAGAAGCATTTTTACTAAAGGAAGTATACGGCAAAAATGCTTAAATTAAAAATTTGAATGCATCTATGCACATTTTTTTTAGTGTTGACCATTTTTTTGCTTTTACCCTTAGTGAATAACTTCACTATTTGATCTTTGGCTTAGCGCTCCTTTGGTTTAGCACACCTTAGGCTTAGTGCTCGAGCAATAGTCTGTTTGAGTTTTTCAGCGTACCCCCATAGAAGTCTATTATGTGAGGAATTTAGCGAAGCCCCATCTGACATCCAGATGTTAGCGTGTCCTAGGCTTTTACTCAAATGCTAATATTTTACTTTCATCTTGTAATATAAGAGTAAAAATGGAAGGGCAATGGATTGCACACTTGTAATCTAGGTCTCTCTAAAGGTCTCTGGGTTTGCAAGACTCATTAGGAAAGTGACAAGTACTGTGAAGACCCTGTTGTAATTCTCAAAAAGAGTGTGTTCCCTGCATTTAAAGGGACAGTCTAGGCCAAAATAAACTTTCATGATTCAGATAGAGCATGTCATTTTTAAACAATTTTCCAATTTACTTTTATCACCAATTTTGCTTTGTTCTCTTGGTATTCTTAGTTGAAAGCTTAACCTAGGAGGTTCATATGCTAATTTCTTAGACCTTGAAGGCCACCTCTTTTCAGAATGAATTTTAACAGTTTTTCACCACTAGAGGGTGTTAGTTCACGTATTTTATATAGATAACACTGTGCTTGTGCACGTGAAGTTATCTGGGAGCAAGCACTGATTGGCTAAACTGCAAGTCTGTCAAAAGAATTGAAATAAAGGGGCAGTTTGCAGAGACTTAGATGCAAGGTAATCACAGAGATTAAAAGTATATTATTATAACTGTGTTGGTTATGCAAAACTGGGGAATGGGTAATAAAACGGTTTATCTATCTTTTTAAACAATAACAATTCTGGTGTAGACTGTCCCTTTAAGAATGTGAATGTGATGCATACATTACAATAGCGTTCACAAAAAAAATCATGATTTAAAAATCATATAAATTAAGAAATTAAATTTTGAAATAGAAAGATGGAGTAAAAAATTTGTATTCTTGAATCTCATTAAATATTGTATCTATATTGCGCTAGATTACAATTGGTGCGCTAACTGTTTTTAGATCACGCCCTAACTGCACTCAAAGTAAAACATTAGCTTGACCGGATTAGCATGCATATTACAAGTTGAAAGTAAAAAGTTAATAATATTTTGTTAGTAACAATTTCAGGCAAACATTTATTTAGTTTAATACATTAGTTTAGATCAGCTGTGTATTTCATTAGATCTAACACACAAGAGGCAATAGTGCCAATTACAGTATTGTCATTTGTTAGATTTAGGTTAGATCAGCCGTGGTTTTTGTTTTGTTCGATCTAACATACAAGATGTGATATGAAGACATATTTGGTGCCATTTAATGGGAAAAAAATGCTTATTATTTCTATTGGTGGTGATTGTGGAACTGTGTGTGTCATTTATTGGTGTGTTACTGAGTAACTTTACTTATTAGTGGTAAAGAGGGTGTATTTGCTTTAGTTGCATTTTTGTTGTTTGCTGTAAGATCTTGTATAACAGCAGAGTACAAGAACACAGGGGGGAGGCACTCAAAAAAAATACCATAGATCTCTGTAATTAGGTGAGCTATAACAAAACTACTGAATGATCATACCTGCTCATATTATATTTTTGGCCTGCTGTTTTGTTATGGGGTGGGCTTGCAAGCGATCTTGAATACATATAGGATCCTGCAATATGATTAGTAAAACCTCCTTTTCCATGTTAGAGCTAATGTAATAAACATTTGATATAACTTGATATATTACCCTATTTTTTTTATTTTTTTTTAATCAAAGTTTGATGCAGGTGTTAGCTCCCCTCAATAGTTACATAATATCTCTGTAATTATGTTAGATATAACAAAACAACTGGCTGATTATACCTGATCTAACAAACAGCTATCAAATTATATAACATTTTTCTTAATATTTTGTTAAAGGGACACTGAACCCAATTTGTTTCTTTCGTGATTCAGATAGAGCTTGCAATTTTAAGCAACTTTCTAATTTACTCCTATTATCAATTTTTATTTGTTCTCTTGCTATCTTTATTTGAAAAAGAAGGCATCTAAGCTTTTTTTTTGTTCAGACTCTAGACAGCAAGTTTTTATTGGTGGATGAATTTATCCACCAATCAGCAGGGACAACCCAGGTTGTTCACAAAAAATGGACCGGCATCTAAACTTACATTCTTGCATTTCAAATAAAGATACCAGGAGAATAAAGACAATTTGATAATAGGAGTAAATTAGAAAGTTGCTTAAAATTGCATGCTCTATCTGAATCACAAAAGAAAAAAAATTTGGGTTCAGTGTCCCTTTAAGCAACTTTCTAATTTACTCCTATTATCAATTTTTCTTTTTTCTCTTGCTATCTTTATTTGAAAAAGAAGGCATCTATGCTTTTTTCATGGTTCAGACCTCTGGACAGCACTTTTTATTGGTGGATGAATTTATCCACCAATCAGCAAGGACAACCCAGGTTGTTCACCAAAATTTGCCCGGCATATAAACTTACATTCTTGCATTTCAAATAAAGATACCAAGAGAATAAAGAAAATTTGATAATAGGAGTAAATTAGAAAGTTGCTTAAAATGTCATGCTCTATCTGAATCACAAAATAAAAAAATTGGGTTCAGTGTCCCTTTAAGGAAGGGGCTAATGATGAGTTAGTCCCCTTTTAAATAATAGTTCATTCACTTCTTGTATATTCGATGTAACAAAAAGCATAATTTGATCTAACCTGGTTGATTAAAGCTCTAACAAAATAAATGATGTTTTGTTTTAAATTTTGATTGGTTGGGGCTAATCCGGCTGAAGTCCTAAAGAATCTAGTTTATTTGCAGCATTTGTAAGTTACAGAATTTGCTTTTCTAGCTATTCAAGGTAGAGCGCGGCAAAGTACAATTTTTATACAAAAGCAAGAAATGTTTAGCGCTCTTTTAATACTTTTCTGTGTATATTGGTAAGCTGGTTTTATAGATAACAATTTAGCTTGCAGAAAATTGTAATATCCAGGTAATCAATCATTTTTAAAAAAATATATAAAATAAGAAAATGATCATTTAGACGTTAGTGTTATTGGTTGAGCACACTATAAACATGGTTGTTTATGATTCACATAGTGGAGTATACATTCTATTTTAATGTAAGAGAATAAATTGTCTGCCTGCCTGCACAGATAGTAGCTATAATATTATTTCCTCAAACCACCTTACTCTATCCATGCTTATTTCACTTTCTCAGTCTATTTCTGTTTGACTTTCTTAGTCCATGTCAGGCTAACAAGCACACAATTATCTTTATCCACCAAGAATTCTGACAACTCTGAAGGCAGCTCTCTACATCCTATTTTAGTCTGTGAAACAAGTTAACTAAAACGTTAGTTAGCTCTCAAAAGTTAGTGATTCAGCTCTATTTAATAGCAATAAGACTGGGGAATTGATCTCAGTGCAACTGCAAAGGTCCAAATTTTCTTTCATATTTCAAATAGAGCATGCAATTTGAAACAACTTTATTTACTTCTATTATGATTTTTTCTTTGTTCTCTTGGTATCTTTTGTTGAAAAGCAGGGATGCATTCTTAGAAGCCTGCCCAGTTTAGCAAATGGGTGCTGGTTCTTATATAACCATTATCATTATCCGTGGGAGAGAGCACAATGTTATCTATATGGCACACTACCACTGCAAGATTTAAAAGGCTAATAAAAAAAAACTGAGATAAGGAGCTTAGAAACAGGCAAACCTAGAGGTTATAAAGTATATTAAAATAACAATGCTAGTTAAACTGGAAAATGGGTAGTAAAGGCGCTATCTATTTTTTTAAAACAATAAAAGGAATCAAGTAGACTGTCCCTTTAACATGAACACATATTCTACACTATGTTCTAATCTAGAGCATTATGTTGTAAGATTTTGTTTTCTTAATTGATGATTGTTTCCTTATGCTGTCACTGTTGTACCAAGGAAACCATGACATCAGCACAAAAGATACAATGTATCCCTCCAGGCAAAACATTTAATTCTCTTCCTGGAAACCACAATGCAGTCACCTAACAGGTAGCAGTGTTTTTATCACTGCACATGTTTATTTCAAACACAATGTTAAAAGCTTTACTACTGTTCATAATCACATGCCACCACATTGGTTTCCAGTAATCTGTGTGACAAGACAAGGGTTGAGAAAAGGATTAATTAGAACCAGACTTTCCATTTTTTTTTAAAATTACTTTTAATCTACGTATAGGTACTGATAGGTACTTTTTTAACGAATTAGAATTAGATTTGCATTCATTTATAACATTTATTTCAATTTTTTTTATGAACTAATGTTCAAATCTGATAGGACTGCAGTCATAATCTTCATTTTTTTCTACTTAAAGGAACATGAAGGCCAAAATTTTCTTTTATGATTCAAATGGAGAATAGAATTTAAAACAACTTTCTAATTTACTTCTATTATCTAATTTGTTTAATTCTCTTGGTATCATTTGTTGAAGGAGCAGCAATACACATCTGGTTTCTAACTGAACACATGGATGAGCCAATGACAATCGGTATAAATATACAGCCACCAATCAGCAGCTAGAACCTAGGTTCTTTGCTGCTCCTGAGCTTACCTATATTGACCTTTCAGCAAAGGATAACAAGAGAAGGAAGCAAATTAAATAATATAAGTAAATTGGAAAGTTGTTTAAAATTGTATTCTCTATCTGAATCATGAAAGATACATATTGGGTTTCATGTCCCTTTAAAGGTACACAAAATGTATTTTTTTTTTCTTTTCTTTATTGCATATTAAAGAAACGTATTGCAGTTTTTAAAATATACAAGGTTTCTATAGTAATTCTTGTGGGGCATGCTACTGTCCACCAATAAAACTATCTATAAAAATCTACTTATCAATCAATGAGTAATCAGGCCTTAAGGTTGAACTGTGCACAAACAAGCACTTCCTGTTAGCTTCAAAATCAAAATAAAATGCTTTAAAGCGACATTCCAGTCAAAATTTAAATGTGCATAGATCAATTACATCTTTGAAAAGCAACATATTTGCAATATACAAGTATTAGCAATAATGCTTCTAGTAAAAGCTATCACTGTTTTAGTGGGGCTTGTAATCATGTCAGCAATTAACAAATTGAGTCATTAACAGATAATACAAGCAACTTAGGCTCTCTGAACAAGTGTTGTGTTTAAATTCTGGTGCATGGTGCATACATGTATATTACAAAAACATTTATATTCTCACTTAAAAGACCATTAAATACAGTAGAATTGCATAATCAACAAGTGCATTGTAAAAAGACAATGCAATAGCACTCTGAATTTTAAATGTAGTAAATTTTTTATAAGAAATTCCAAAATTTCATTCAATTTGCTGACTCACTGTGTCATGTGACCAATCACAGCCAATCACAGACTCATACGTATACACTGTGGACTCTTCCACGTGCTCAATTGTAGAGATGGATGAATGTGTTTATATCCAAATTCGAATGTTAGAACGAATGTTATTGTAGAAATTCGATTTACATAATAGAATGTTGATAAGAACGTATATTCTTAAAAATTCGATTTTCGAATGTTATTTACAGTTTTTGAATGTCACATTCGAATTCGAATGTCACATTCGAATTCAAATGTTACATTCAAATATCACATTCAAATTTGAATGTTACATTCGAATATCACATTCAAATTCGAATATTACATTAATAAAACACAATTGTAGACTAGAAACACTGGCCTAGATTTAGAGTTTTGTCGGTAAGGACCCGCGTAGCTAACGCCGGCTTTTTTCTGGCCGCACCATAAAAATAACTCTGGTATTGAGAGTCCACATAAAGGCTGCGTTAGGCTCCAAAAAAGGAGCGTAGAGCATATTTAACGCAGCTTCAACTCTCAATACCAGAGTTGCTTACGCAAGCGGCCAGCCTCAAAAACGTGCTCGTGAACGATTCCCCCATAGGAAACAATGGGGCTGTTTGAGCTGAAAAAAAAACCTAACACCTGCAAAAAAGCCGCGTTCAGCTCCTAACGCAGCCCCATTGTTTGCTATGTGTAAACACTTCCTACGTCTGCACCGAACACTCTAACATGTACCCGAGTCTAAACACCCCTAACCTTACACTTATTAACCCCTATTCTGCTGCCCCCGCTATCGCTGACCCCTGCATATTATTATTAACCCCTAATCTACCGCTCCGGACACCGTCGCTACTTACATTATCCCTATATACCCCTAATCTGCTGCCCTAACATCGCCGACCCCTATATTATATTTATTAACCCCTAATCTGCCCCCCACAACGTCGCCTCCACCTGCCTACACTTATTAACCCCTAATCTGCCGAGCGGACCTGAGCGCTACTATAATAAAGTTATTAACCTCTACTCCGCCTCACTAACCCTATAATAAATAGTATTAACCCCTAATCTGCCCTCCCTAACATCGCCGACACCTAACTTCAATTATTAACCCCTAATCTGCCGACCGGAGCTCACCGCTATTCTAATAAATGTATTAACCCCTAAAGCTAAGTCTAACCCTAACACTAACACCCCCCTAAGTTAAATATAATTTACATCTAACGAAATTAATTAACTCTTATTAAATAAATTATTCCTATTTAAAGCTAAATTCTTACCTGTAAAATAAATCCTAATATAGCTACAATATAAATTATAATTACATTGTAGCTATTTTAGGATTAATATTTATTTTACAGGCAACTTTGTAATTATTTTAACCAGGTACAATAGCTATTAAATAGTTAAGAACTATTTAATAGTTACCTAGTTAAAATAATTACAAAATTACCTGTCAAATAAATCCTAACCTAAGTTACAATTAAACCTAACACTATACTATCATTAAATTAATTAAATAAAATACCTACAATTACCTACAATTAAACCTAACACTACACTATCAATACATTAATTAAATACAATACCTACAAATAACTACAATGAAATAAACTAACTAAAGTACAAAAAATAAAAAAGAACTAAGTTACAAAAAATAAAAAAATATCTACAAACGTAAGAAAAATATTACAATTTTAAACTAATTACACCTACTCTAAGCCCCCTAATAAAACAACAAAGCCCCCCAAAATAAAAAATGCCCTACCCTATTCTAAATTACTAAAGTTAAAAGCTCTTTTACCTTACCAGCCCTGAACAGGGCCCTTTGTGGGGCATGCCCCAAGAAGTTCAGCTCTTTTGCCTGTAAAAAAAACATACAATACCCCCCCCAACATTACAACCCACCACCCACATACCCCTAATCTAACCCAAACCCCCCTTAAATAAACCTAGCACTAAGCCCCTGAAGATCTTCCTACCTTGTCTTCACCATACCAGGTTCACAGATCGGTCCTGAAGAGCTCCTCCGATGTCCTGATCCAAGCCCAAGCGGGGGGCTGAAGATGTCCATGATCCGGTAGAAGTCTTCATCCAAGCGGGGCAGAAGAGGTCTTCCATCCTACTGAAGTCTTCATCCAAGCGGGGCAGAAGAGGTCTTCCATCCGATTGAAGTCTTCATCCAGGCGGCATCTTCTATCGACATCCATCTGAAACGGAGCGGCAGCATCCTGAAGACCTCCGACGCGGAACATCCATCCTGGCCGACGACTGAACGACGAATGACGGTTCCTTTAAATGACGTCATCCAAGATGGCGTCCCTCGAATTCCGATTGGCTGATAGGATTCTATCAGCCAATCGGAATTAAGGTAGGAATATTCTGATTGGCTGATGGAATCAGCCAATCAGAATCAAGTTCAATCCGATTGGCTGATCCAATCAGCCAATCAGATTGAGCTCGCATTCTATTGGCTGTTCCGATCAGCCAATAGAATGCAAGCTAAATCTGATTGGCAGATTAGGGGTTAATACTATTTATTATAGGGTTAGTGAGGCGGATTAGGGGTTAATAACTTTATTATAGTAGCGCTCAGGTCCGCTCGGCAGATTAGGGGTTAATAAGTGTAGGCAGGTGGAGGCAACGTTGTGGGGGGCAGATTAGGGGTTAATAAATATAATATAGGGGTCGGCGGTGTTAGGAGCAGCAGATTAGGGGTACATAAGGATAACGTAGGTGGCGGCGCTTTGCGGTCGGCAGATTAGGGGTTAATAAGTGTAGGTAGCTGGCAGCGACGTTGTGGGGGGCAGGTTAGGGGTTACTAAATATAATATAGGGGTCGGCGGTGTTAGGGGCAGCAGATTAGGGGTACATAAGGATAACGTAGTTGGCGGTCGGCAGATTAGGGGTTAAAAAAATTTAATCGAGTGGCAGCGATGTGGGGGGACCTCGGTTTAGGGGTACATAGGTAGGTTATGGGTGTTAGTGTACTTTAGAGTACAGTAGTTAAGAGCTTTATGAACCGGCGTTAGCCCAGAAAGCTCTTAACTACTGACTTTTTTCCTGCGGCTGGAGTTTTGTCGTTAGAGTTCTAACGCTCACTTCAGCCACGACTCTAAATACCGGAGTTAGAAAAATCCCATTGAAAAGATAGGATACGCAATTTACGTAAGGGGATCTGCGGTATGGAAAAGTCGCGGCTGAAAAGTGAGCGTTAGACCCTTTTTTGAGTGACTCCAAATACCAGAGTTAGCCTAAAACCAGCGTTAGGAGCCTCTAACGCTGGTTTTCACGGCTAACGCCAAACTCCAAATCTAGGCCACTATTTCTAATGTCATATTCGAATCGAATATCACATTCGAATCGAATGTCACATTCGAATTCGAATATTACATTTATAAAACACAGTATTAGACTAGAAATACTATTTTGATTTCGAATGTCACATTTGAATCGAATATCACATTTGAATCGAATATCACATTTAAAACACAGTATTAGACTAGAAATACTATTTCAAATTTGAATGTGACATTCGAATTCAAATGTAGCATTCGAATTTGAATATTACATTTACTAAACACAGTTGTAGACTAGAAATACTATTTCAAATTTGAATGTCACATTCGAATTTGAATGTCACATTCGAATTTGAATGTCACATTCGAATTTGAATATTACATTTCGAAATTGAATGAATACATAGCTAAACATTCTATTATTAAAACGAATATTTTCGAATTTTATTGAAAAATTCGAAAACCAAAATTCGAAAATAGTATGTTAGAATGTTATATAAACATTCGAAATTCAATTAGAATGAACGAATGTATCAAAATTAGTTTTAAATTTTGAATTTTTAGAAACATTCGCCAATCCCTACTCAATTGTAGCTGGTGCCTCAGAAAGTGTGCATATGAAAGGACTGTGCACAATTAGATAATGGAAGTAACATTTTTTGTTTTGTTACTGTAAACATTATAATAAATTGTGCTCTTTAATATGCGCAGTATAATTTTTTTGCTTTGCATGGATCAAGGGGTGTCTGCAAATATTTTTTCATGTGTGGGCAAAAAGATCACTCGTATTTCTAGAGACAGTTGCCAGAAGTGTCTAAATTAATAAAATTGTGCTTTTTATTGCTAAAGAACTTATTTGCATTTGACCTTATCTGGAACTGACTTTTCAAACAGTACAGCAGCATTCACTGTAGATTCATATTACTCACTCTTTAACCCTGTATACGATCTCTGGATAAGGAGTGCAAAATATATCAAAAATGGTTTCGCTAGGAATAATAGACAGTGTTTACTGCTTTTCATTGTACTTATTTTGCTATCCAGTTACATAAAGGAGTGAATCGGTTTTCTTTGAAAGTTTACCCAAAACACAGTACTTTGTTATCATAATACAAAAAAATCAAGAAGCCCAATGGCTGCTGAAGTACAATCTGAGTTTCCAGCCTATTGTTTCTCAGTTCTAAAACTGGGTATCTTGCTATAATGATGTAGTCAAAATGGATCCCTGCACTGAAACTAGTTAATAATGTTCCCTGTGTCTTTTCAGCAACAATCAAAATGACAGACAGCAGCACCGCATGCAATTTAAATTTAGGGTTAGAGGATGGGAACATGTTTAGGAGTTAAAACTAGAGATAGGATAAGTGCTAAATTTAACCCGCTGGCTGCTGGAGTGGGCTGTGTTTGATTTTGTAATTTAATTTTGTCACCTGCAACAATTCATCACAGCCCTGATAATTTTTTTTAAACTGGCTGTATGTATTTTGCAAATTTAGCAAATTCACAAAACAAATGCTGCTAAATATCAAAAGAGAGGTCCCAATCCCATATATTCTTATGTCTTTTTTTTGTGTAATTCCAGACAGTATGATCTTAGTTTTATTTTAGAAAACAGCAATATCTGGCTTTGTATAATACTCCTAAATTAGCTTGTTTCTAGGACGGGAACCTTATTACTAACTCCTTCAAGGCTTCTTCATGTAGGTATTTGAAATATGTTTATGGAATTGGAAGTGGAATCTAAGGGAATTATTATAGACTGTAGAACTGTAAAATTAAAAAGATTTAGTGAAATGATGCATAAAAATATGAGGTGAAGGAAACAGAGATCCGTTTTAGTAAATTAGGGGACACTAAAATCAACATTAAAAGTTCATGATTTCAGATAGAGCATGGAATTTTTTTATTTATTTTTGTTAAATCCAATTTACTTAAATTATCAAAATGTGCAATCTTTTTATTTGCATAGTTTCTGAGGCACCTGAGCATGTGCAAGTGTTTGCAGTACATACATATATGATTGACTGATGGCTGTCACATGACAAAAGGGGAGGTAAAATGGAAGAAACTTTGAAATGTGTCAGAAAAAAATCTAGTACTGATTTTAAGGGACATGAAACCCACATTTTTTCTTTCATGATTCAGAAAGAGCATGTGATTTTAAACAACTTTCTAATATACTTCTGTTATCTAATTTGCTTCATTCTCTTGATATCCTTTGCTAAAAAGCATATCTAGATATCATCAGTAGCTGATGATTGGTTGCTGCACATAGATGCTTTGTGTGATTGGCTCACCCATGTGCATTACTATATCTTCAACAAATGATATCTAAAGAATGAAGCAAATTAGATAATAGAAGTAAATTGGAATGTTGTTTAAAATTGTATTCTCTACCTGAATCATGACAGAAACATTTTGGGTTTAGTGTCCCTTTAAAATTTGGACTGTGTTATTGCATTGTCTTTTTATTATGCATTTGATGATTATGCAATTCTACCGCATTTAATAGTACTTAAAGGGACAGTCAACACCAGAATTTGTTTGGTTTTAAAAGATAGATAATCCCTTAATTACCAATTCCCCAGTTTTGCATAACCAACACAGTTATAATTATACACGTTTTACCTCTGTAATTACCTTGTATCTAAGCCTCAGCAGACTGCCCCTTATTTTAGTTCTTTTGACAGACTTGCATTTTAGCCAATCAGAGTTGTCTCCATGGTAAATTCACGTGCATGAGCTCAATGTTATCTATATGAAACATGTGAACTAATGTCCTCTAGTGGGGAAAAACTATCAAAATGCATTTAGATTAGAGGTGGCATTTTAGCTTTCAACTAAGAATACCAAGAGAACAAAGCAAAATTGGTGATAAAAGTACATTGGAAATGTGTTTAAAATTACATTCCCTATTTGAAAAATGAAAGTTTTTTTTGGACTTGGCTCTCCCTTTAAGTGAAATTGCCACAGGGAATCAAATAAGCTTAACATTGTGGTGTTAACTAACCATACAGGAGAAACAGGAGACTGAGAGTGGACAAGTATAGTACTTGTGCCTAAATAAAGGTGTGCCCTGTGCATAGAAACTATGCACAATGCATAAAAACTCTGCCTGTGCCCTTTATCTCTATGAATATTTACATTTCTTTTCTCAGGGAGTGAACAATAGTTCTCCTTATTGTACTTAGCAAATCAAAGGGAATGAGAGGAAAACAAAAAATGAAAATAAAAAAAATCTAGAAACAAATATGGCAAAAATGAAACATCATCCAATATGGTAGGTGAGTAATTAAAATCTGTTTTGACCATGTGATCTATATATGGGATGTGATGCATAATTAATGTACAATCAAACACATACTCCTGACACGATTTTATAATGAATTAATTCTAGTTTGTACATGTGAAGTAATAAAGTCAAACATAGAACCCCAATTTTAATTTTAACTTTACTAATCTTGGGACTAACGAGTTGGCATTTATAGTATCCACTCCTGAAAGAAATCAACTGAAGGTTATATATGTACAGAGAATGATTGTGAAAATCTGATTGTTACGAACAACAAAGATGTTTCTGCCACTAACACTACAGACATCAAGAAACATTTTACTATACCTAAACTGTCCCTAATTCTAGTTGCCTGCATGATGTCCATGGTTTTATAGTTCCACAAACTAAATCTTAAATAGCATGTGCTGATGTAGTACCATCAAAACGACTTGTTATGTGAGAGGTAACTGCCACACATGTGAGAACCTACATTGTGCTTGACTAAAAATGCTTAATACTTACTCTTGGTCATATCTCTTCAGATGCCCCAACTTATCCAATTAGCAACTTTTCCATTCAATGAACTATATTTTTTAAATGAAACATAAAAACTCATTAACGTGTGCTATTAACACTATCATGATCATTATTTCTATGATCATACTGCTACTTATTTGACTTATTTACCAATATTAACAAATCAATCCATGTTTGGTTTTGCTATGACATTTGCTACAACTTTTCTAAAACTGAGCAGTGCTGCAAATTTGTTGGCACACTGTAAACGAAGCATATGAAAGATACTACAACTATGATCTTAATACTATGACCATATTGTAAGCTTCAACAACTGCTGTCCTCAACAATCTAAATAACATTCTCTAACTGTAGCTAATGTTCACTTTATATATACTTTATGAAGGTGTTCTGTATTGCCAAACTATTTGAAATTGCTAATAAAAAGAAGCTCATCTATCAATCTCTTTATTTATCTATCTATCTATCTATCTATCTATCTATCTATCTATCTGTCTGTCCGTCTATCTATCATCTATCTATATTTATATAGATACTTATAGAAGAAGAGCTGAAATAATTCTACAAAAACATATAGCAATATTATAGTAGATGCAACATCTTGTATTTTTTTAGTAGATATAAGCATAAATCACATTCACATAGTGCATTTTTAGGTTTAAAAGTACAATGTATAATAAACTTAAACATTGCTTTAACAAATGCCCATTCTAACCCACACATTTTTTTTTTCTTTTTTTAATTGAAAAAAAGGTCCCTCCTAAATTAAACTTGACAATTGTAAAATCTAGGATTTTTTTTTACTTATTTCTGGACATACTATATACAAATGATTGTATTCATATACAAAAGTGAAAGATTTACTGTGATTGGGTTACATTGTTTGTTTGTGGTTTTCTGGGAGTTGGGGGTGGAGAGGGCAGGTAAATAACTTTTCCAGTGTCCCTTCTTCTGTATCATCCTTAGTGTCATTTTGAGACAGGTTGCTGAAGACACCTGTTCTCTGTGAGAGTACTGCACTAACACATATGGATTTAAATCACTAAATGGAAATTATGGGAAAAAATAATCACAGCATCATACTACTGTACTGCCTCTGGATTCTGTTTGGGTGTTGTGCTCAAAGTAAGTCATTTTTAAAAACTGATTAATTACTTAAAGGTATTTTTGTTTCAGTTGTTAAATATTTCTATTAATCTGAATGAATATTTAGGCATATACTCATTTTGTAGTGGTTTAAGTTTTTAGGTGTATGCTACTCACTGATGTCTTGCAGGAAAATTTACAGATTAAAGAACTGGGAAATATGCATACATCTAAGGAAGAATGCTTTATTATGTTGTGTTGAGTATGGTTGCCTACAATAATATTGTTTTTTTCTTATTATTATTGTACTGAGAAGTTTTGTAGGAGTATGCCCTCAAAATCTGGAATTGGCGTCTGTGGTTAAACTGATCTCTTTTATCAGTTAATAGTAATGATTTGTTCACAGTAAAATATTTTTGAATGATATATTAGCCCAAAGTTTATAAAATGTTTTAAAAAGTTTATAAAATGTAAAATTTAATATGTTGATGCTTAAAGGGACATGAAACTCAATTTTTTTCTTTCATGATTTAGAAAGAGCATGCAGTTTTAAACAACTTTCTAATTTACTTCTATTATCTAATTTGCTTAATTTTCTTGATATTCTTAGCTGAAAAGCATATCTAAATAGGCTCAGTAGCTGCTGATTGGTTGCTGCACATAGCTGCCTCGTGTGACTGGCTCTCCCATGTGCATTGCTCTTTCTTCAACAAAGGATATCTAAAAAATGAAGCAAATTAGATAATAGAAGTAAATTGGAAAGTTGTTTAAAATTGTATTCTCTATCTGAATCATTAAATAAAAAATGTGGGTTTAGTGTCCCTTTAAATGAACATGGTGATGGTTTAATATTCAAATTTGAATGTTAGAATGAATGTTATAAGAAAGTCTATTTACAAAATCCAATGTTGATTAGAACAAATATAGTTACAAATTCTAATGTTATTACAGTTTTCGAATGTCACTTTCGATTTCAAATGTTAATAATTATATTGAATGTCCACATTTGAAATTTCGAATGTAACATCCGATTTAACAAATACTTTTTCAGAAGTTCAATAATTCATGAAGTGAGGGAATTTAGTAAATCGATAGATAATATATACAAATATATGAATTTGCTTAATTCAAATCAAATTATTAGAAAAATGCAAATAGAGTATTACATTTTAAGAAAGCATTAGAAATACTAAATTAATGTTAGAATGTTGTACAAACATTCCAAATTTGAAACAAACAAATGAACAAAAAAATGTATTAAAATTTGTTTTATTTTTTGAATGTTGCGAAACATTCGCCTATCCTTAGTAATGGTATGAGCATAAGATAGCAGTAGCTTCATCATAAAAATAAGTCAGTTGAACTTCATTAAGTAAGAGTACCCATTCAGGTATAACCTGTGAGATTTATAACAGACGTAGTTATATACAGTTTACCACTACTATTTGGTATTCCTTTCCAGAAATACTCTATTGTCTAAACTAATGGCCATCTTTTCTAATTTTGCTGAGACCTTGCAACCTTGGCCTGAGGCATTGTGTGATACTCAAACTCTGTGTCTTGCCAACAAAGATAATTGATGTGTTTAGTAAAGACTACCTGTACAGGTACAGAAGGTTAAGAAGGGGAATGTGTATAAAGTTTGGAATTTAGTACAGTTTTCATGAGAACAAAGTTTCTATCTGCAAACTCACTTACCTTCTTTAAGTTGCAGTGGGCTTGTAAGATATTAGATTTGTTATCCATTTTAAATATATAAATCACATATATCAAAAGGGATTTGTAAGAGACATCTTATTATTTGTGTTTATCTACTAATTTGTATACTTTATTTTTTATTATTAGCAGACATCATATACCTTAAGAATAAAACCATTAAATAATCACATCACGCCACTAAGCTACCCTGTAAATAATGAATTCTCCATTGGTGGTAAAAACAAAAGGCTTTCTAGGTTAGATCAATCCTACACACGTCTCCATAATAACATCTCTCTCTCTCTCTCTCTCTCTCTCTCACTCTCACACTCTCTCACTCTCTCACTCTCTCACTCTCACACTCACTCACTCTAACTCTCTCTCTCTCTCACTCTCACTCTCACACTCTCTCACTCTATCACTCTCTCACTCTCACACTCACTCTCACACTCACTCACTCACTCTCACTCTCTCTCTCTCTCTCTCTCTCTCTCTCTCTCTCTCTCCTATTATATAGATAATTAAGCGACTTTTTACATAAATCTTGTATAGTACCAGTTTAAATCACCATATAAACCTAAATGAAACATCTGAGAATATAAGTAAAATAAATAATCCAATACCTCTATTTTCATAGTTCATACCCATGCCCTTGGCCTTTTAGTTCAAAAAGCTTTATAATAACGTAAAACATTAAAAAAAAATAGGGAGTCCAGGGGAACCACCAGTCAATTCTTCATCTTTACCTTCACCACAAATTTAATTTTGTGAAAATATACAATTGCCATTTAGGTAAGCATTTTAAATCATTTCAGAATTCTTATAGGAAAATGCTTTTTGCTTTTGAATGTCTTTAACTTAAAGGGAGAGTCTACTCCAGAATTGTTATAGTTTAAAAAGATAGTTAATCCCTTTATTACCCATTCCTTAGTTTTGCATATCCAACACGGTTATATTAATACTCTTTTTACATCTGTGATTACCTCATATCTAAGCCTTTGCAGACTGCCCCCTTATTTCAGTCCTTTTGATAGACTTGCATTTTAGCCAATCTGTGCTGACTCATAAGTAACGCCACAGGAGTGAGCACAGTGTTTTTTATATAGCACACATAAACTAGTGTGTCCTTTAAAGGCTTAGAAATTATCATATGAGCCTACCTAGTTTTAGCTTTCAGAAAAGAATACCAAGAGAACAAAGCAAATTTGATGATAAAAGTAAATTGCAAAGTTGTTTAAAATTGCATGCCCTATCTGAATCATAAAAGTTTAATTTTAACTAGATTGTCCCTTTAATATATCCTTTCTATTTAAAAAAATCTCTGAACTTTAGATTCAGAATTAAAGGGACAGTCTTCACCAGATTTTTTATTGTTTAAAAAGATAGATAATCCCTTTATTACCCATTCCCTAGTTTTGCACAACCAACACAGTTATATTACTGTACTTTTTACCTCTGTGATTACCTTGTATCTAAGCCTCAGCAAACTGCCCCCTTATTTCAGTTCTTTTGACTGTCATCTATTTTAGCCAATCAGAGCTGGCTCACTGGAACTCCATGTGTGTGAGCACAGTGTTATCTATATTAACCATGCAAGCTAACACCCTCCAGTGGTGAAAAACTGTCAAAAGGCTCTGAGAGAAGAGGTGGTCTTCAAGGGCTTAGAAATTAGCATATAAACCTTTTAGGTTTAGCTTTAAACTAAGAATACCAAGAGAACAAAGCAAAATTGGTGATATAAGTAAAATGGAAAATTGTTTAAAATGACATGCCCTATCTTAATCATGAAAGTTTATTTTGGACTAGACTGTCCCTTTAATACATACATCAAATTGTTCAATTATCATTTGATAATGAATCACATTTAATAATTCTCTTAAGGTTCTTGTTTAGGCTTCAATGCTCAAATTATAAGGGTAAACATTTGTATAATTATGTGATTTGGAAAATATTTATCCCATATGTGCAATTATAGGTATCATGTGCAATTGCATGATTTTGATTTCCCTTAAACTTATCTTAAAAAACACTAAGGGCTAGATTACAAGTGAGGTGAAAGTGATAGCATTATCACGATCATTTACGCCCCCTTTCCATTGCACTTGTATTACAAGCTGATCAAAATCACCATTGCACTAGCACAATCACGATTAACGCTAGAATCCTTACCGTGGATTAACTGTTTTCCGAAACAAAAAAAGTTGCACAAAATACTTAAAAAATACAAGAAAAAGTAATATTAACGCTGTCTAATAAAAATTATTTAAAAAAAAATATTGCACACAAAAGTTATAAGTGATTAAAGATATGAGATCTCAGGTGTTCGAAAAAAAAGCCACAAAAAGATTTTAACATTTAGATACATACAGATACATTGCTAAAGATGTATTTGTATATATATTTGTCTATATATGTGTACATATGTATTGATGTATTTATATGTGTTTATATGTCTGTAAATACATATATACACATATAAACAAATAAATATATATGTACACACATATACACATTTATTTATATAAGTGCATTAGAGCCCTTTGCCATTAAGTAGATGAAAACATTAAAAAACATATTTATATAATATTCATATTTAATAAAGATTTTAACTATGTATTTACCGTAAATATTTCACATTTGCTAATGCAAATATGCTATATTGTTTGCGCAATGGGTGTTAGATTTTTTTTTTTCAACATTTTTTTTTTTTCAACATTTTTTTTTCTCCATTGACTTTTATGGGGAATGTGAAAATGCTAAACGTGTTTGCACGATTTTCGGGTGTTAGGGTTTTTTTCGACTTTTTTTCTGGATTGATTTCTATGGGAGAATACATGCACGATAATCTAAGTTAGGATTTTTGCGCTAGTTGATTTACCACTTATGCAATATACGTTTTTTTTTAACTTGTAATACGAGCACAACCCAACTAGCGCAAGAAGTTATACTTATAGTCTTCAACCTTTTTTTCCATTAATAAAAGTGTTTTGAAGGGATATGGTATATGACAAAGTGTTTGACTGGGAAGGGCTGAAATTTATAAATATATAAATTAAACTGATATATATATATATATATATATATATATATATATATATATATATATATATATTATATATATATATATATAAATCTTTGAAATTCATGTTCTTCAATTAGAAGAAAATGTTGTTATTTTTAAAAGCACATGAAACCCAAGTTTTTTTCTTTCATGAATTAGAAAGTGCATGCACTTTCCAATTTACTTTTATTATCTTATTTGTTTCATTCTCCTGATATCCTTGGTTGAAAAGCATATCTAAATAGGTTCAGTAGCTGCTGATTTGTGGCTGTACATAAATGCTTTGTGTGATTGGCTCACTCATATGCATTGCTATTTCTTCAACAAAAGATATCTAAAGACTGAAGCGAATTAGATACTAGAAGTAAATTGGAAAACATAAACACATATACAAATCTAGTTTTAAAGCCTGTTACACGGGCCAAAATCACCCCTCCCTTATCACTACTGAGCCTCTCAGCATGCGAGCAGTCCCCTACTGATCGCCGGACCCTGCTTCTTATGGCCAGGTATTGTTTGTCCTTGCGCAGTCTCTACTGCGCATAACTGCATCGGACAAAAATACCTTGCCTTTTATAATATAGGATGTTTTAGAATGATTTTAGAATGATTTATCAAGGTATTTGACTAGTAAGGCCTCAAAAGTTTATATATATGTAACATAAAAATAAGGTGAAACTTGAGCAGTCTACCTAGGGGTACTATCAATGTAAGTATAAATGTGGCACTGATTCAGTTGTCTTTTTCATTATAGTCAGTACTTATAAAATAGAACTGTATACTTATGTTAACTTACAGTATATATTTACTTGTTATATATCATATCCCTTTTAAAAAAAATTCTATAAAAAAAATCTTAATTAAAAATGTTTTCTTTTTATGCGTGCAAAACTGTTTCTTAATGTTTCATTTTAGCCCTAACACGTTACTTCAAGTCTCAGAACTTGCTAATTCTTATAGCGCTATTCTGGCTTGCGCTCTAACAAAAATATACCTTTCAACTTGTAATATAAGCAATATTTAGCATGGTCACAATCTTCATTGAAAGTATAGGGTGCGCTAAAGCGATGTCGGCTGCGCTAAACCTTCTCTGGTAAATTTGTTTGAACAGTAGGCTTGTAATATCATTTTTCATGCTAATTTTTGATTGATCCAGAGATATTGATATTGCAGATGATGACATCATTTGCGCTCCACTTGTAATCTGGCCATATTTTTTTAATATCACTTTTATGTTCTTTAATTCTCGATTGGTTTTACCCACATAGGGTTAGATTAGAAGTGGCGGACTAATGATAAGCAATATTGCGACCTCGCTAATATGCGCGGATATTACAAGTTGAAAGTGAAAGGTTGAGCAAAAGCCCAGACGTATAGTGTAAGGTTTTCTTTCACAAAACACATTAAAAATATCTTAAAATAAAGTATTAAGCTCATATATACACTTTTTAATAAAAATATAATATTAATATCAATACAAATGTTTTAAAATGGTTAAGATGTTTGACTGTGAAGGATTCCAGTGTATGTACACTGTATATGTCTATGTGTATGGGTCTATGTATACATGTCTTTACATGGTTATTTATGTTTTATACTGTAAATATGAATATGCACACATACATACATATAAACACATATATAAACATAAATACACCTGTATTAACCAATATACACATGCACACACACTTATTGATATATTGTTTATTTATATATATATATATTTATATATATATATATATATATATATATATATATATATATATATATACACACTCTTTAGCCTTTCCCAGTCAGATACCTTGAAATATGCAATTTAATTTTTTGAAAAGAACATTTTAAGAACATAATAATGTAAAGTATTCTAACTCACTTCATGTTAAGCACAGTTGGTCTAATGTGGTGTTACGTTAGCGCACGAGTGATAACTGTTACTGTTTTTTTTGTAGTGCCACCATAGAAGTCTATGGAGAGTTTTTAACTTTTAATATTCAACTTGGAATACGCACAAACACTCGACTGCGGTAATCTATTACGCTGAGCGCAGTTAGCTTGCGAGTGAAATCCCCCCATATATGTCTTTTTATGTTATGCATCTTTCCATATTCTTTTACTGTGATAAAAGTGATCACCTATTGCGCATTTTTTTTTTTTTTTATTTACTGAGGAAAGTATACATACAGCGATCACCAAAATACAACATCAGGTATTGAAGACACAGGAATGTACACGGATTCATCTAAGCAGCCTTGTGTTGCTCCTCATTACTTTCCTATCTTTATGCTATATATATATATATATATATATATATATATATATATATATATTATTTTTTTTTTAAACAAACATTAAAGGAACAAAAAGTCAGTAATAAACCTGTTCACTCATGCTTCGTTAGACAAGATCCAACTTGCTCGTACAAGTCGTGGCCATCCTTGTGTTAGAAATGTGATATTTTTTCAACGATTCATCTCAAAATTTAGAGACATTTTCAAACCGACCATTTTAAGTGACCCAACTGTTTCCTCATAAAAAGAGACTTACAACTGAACATTGTCTAGTACGGGTAAATAACTATACATAAGTCATATTCTGTAAGATAAGAGGGACTGGTACATGGATGTATAGGGGGAAAGAGGGTAAGGGGGGGAAGGAGGGTATGCGTATGGATAGGGGTAAGGAGTAAGGAGGAGAGAGACCGAGCCCAGAAGCTGTTATTAAGCAGTGGTGAAATTAATTTGTTTTAGGTGATGTATTACTTCAGTTAAGCGCTAACTAACAATTCTTCCCATAAGAATCTAATATATAAAAAAATAATAGATTAGTTGTTTTTCATATGGCCATGTTCCTCAAGACCTAAAAGTTAGGTAACTCTTTCTAACCATAGAGTATATGGTGGGATCATAGTGATTTCCAATGTCTAGCTATAAGAAATTTAGCTGCGTTTTTGTATGCAAATAAGGAGTAATCTGCATTTTATTTTGGGAAGATCATTAAGTAATGCTCATTCAGGCGATAAGATCTGGTCCTGTGAGAGGATTTTGCTAAAATGGGATTCGATGGAATGCCATAGTGAGGGGATCTTGGGGCACAGCCACCAAATATGAATCAAGGAACCATGTTTCCCACAGCCCCTCCAACATAGCCGGGAGGCACCTGGGTTGATGGAGTGCAATCTTGAGTGGGTCATATACCACTGCATCAATAACTTATAGTTTAACTCTAAAATCTGCGGGGAGGTGGAGGATTTCCGCATGTTGCAAAAAATTCTTGACCATCTAGCTATCCACTGTCGAAAGTAGATCTTGCTGCCATTTAATGGTGTATTGTGGTAGGGGGTAGAGTCTGCTGTTTGCAAAACTTTTTTGCTAACGATAATGGGTGTAGGACTGGCTTGTTGTCCATACAGAGTTTTTCAAAGGGGGTCATATTTCTTAATAAGTTGGGTTTGTGCGGACTATAGGATATAAAATGTGAAAGTTGTGCATGCTTCAGCCAGCTCCCCGGTCTACCCTCATTAAGAGTGTTGAATTTATTTCTATCAGTTGGCCCTGTTTGAGGAACTTAGCTAACGAGGTAGTAAGACCCCACTCATAGGTTCTACAAAATTTATTTTCCAACCCTCCCACTAGTTCTGTGTTAAGGGGGATCAGAAAGAGGGGTGAGCGGATGTGGGATATGTCATTTTTTGCAGAGACAACTGAGCTCCACATGTGAAATAAGTGTTTATGAATCTCTAGTTCTGTGCACTGAGGTGGTCTCAAATCATTAGGGACCCGAAATGCCGCCCCCACCTCCAGGATTCTAAGTATGTGAGAATCTAAAGAGACCCAGGCCTTGTTTTTAGACGAGCCATGGTAACTGTGGTATCATAATCTTTAATGTTATGTAGGCTCAGACCTCTGTTGTGTATAGGTTTATAAAGAGTAGTTTTATTTATCCGAGGCCGGAGTCTACTCCATATATAGTTATTTATAATCAATTGTAATTGAGTTATGTACCATGCGGGGAGGGAAATTGAAATGGTTTGTAGAGTGTACAAGATTTTTGGAAGTATTGTAATTTTAATAGACTGAATCCTGCCCCACCAAGACAGCGGTTTGGGTGCCCAATTTGATAGTTCCCTTTGGGTGTTGGTAAGCAAGAGTTTATAATTCCTCTTAAAGAGGATATGAGGGTCTGAGGACAGGTTGATACCTTGATATTTAATTGAGTCTCTTTGAAGTTTAAGGGGACTAATCGTATTTAACTGTTGGAAGTCAGCTGTGGGGAGAGAAACATTTAAGATTTCGGACTTCTGGAGATTAATTGAGAAATCAGAAAAAGTGCTGAGTGTTAGGGAAGGTTAGAGAGAAGAGAAGGTCATCTGCATATAGTGCAATTTTGATATCATGGGGGCCAATTTGGATTCCTTTAATATTTTGGTCTTTTTTGGATGTAAGATGCTAGTACCTCCATTGAGAGGATGAATAACAGTGGAGAAAGGGACATCCCTGCCGGGTACCATTATTAATATGAAAAGGGTTGATGGAATATTATTGACCCTCACTCGAGCAAAGGGAGAGGAATAATCATCTTTCCACCAAAGCCAAAGGCTTCCAATGTAGTTTTAAGAAAGTTCCAATTTAAGCGGTCGAAAGCCTTTTCGGCATCAACTGTGACAAAAAAATGCTCTAATGTTTGAGGCTTTGGCATAGGCGGCCAATGTCAAGGCTCTTATAGTGTTGTCCTGGGCCTCGTGGCACGGGACAAAGCCGACTTGGTCTATATGTATTAGGTCTTGAATTATAGAATTAATTCTTTTGGAGGGTCCGAATTTAATAAGGAGATAGGCCTGTAGCTGCCCATTTCCTCAGAGTTTTTGTCAGCTTTAAAATTACCGCAATATGGGCCTCTTGCATAGCAGGGGGCAGTGGGAAGCTGTTTTCTAACGAGTAAGGTCTTATATTGTTTGTAGTATCCATTACTGAAACTGTCTTAGCCAGGGCTTTTGTTTAATGGGAGATCATTTATGGCTTTTAAGATTTCTACTAATGAAACTGGGTCTTCTAACTTGTCCTTTTGTGTGTGACTCAGTTTGGGTAGGTCCGTTTCATATTTTTACATACATAACAGTTATTATACTTTAAAACAGTTATTACACCTGAACAATAAATGGATTACCATGTACATTGCAGGCAGACCTAGCCTAACTTCCAGGGCCTTTGGGTGGTACCAATGAGGAAATCATTATTTAGCATAGTGGGGTAATGTGATTATTTAATCGTTTTATTTTTAAAGTATATGATGTCTAACATATTTCTTTTGTTTTTAATTATGCTATATCATTATCATGTTATATAATACAGGATCTTATTAGATATTATGAATGGATTTGTAGTATTGTTTTCTTAGGAGCCTAGACAGATATACAGTAAATATATTTTTTTATTAAAATCATAATGTTGGATAGTATTGCCTTAAGGATGGATTTAGTTTGTTTCTTCCTCAACCTATTTATTATGTTTTGTTAGAATAATGTATTGCTATCCCAAATATATATATATATATATATATATATATATAAGATCCGAAAAAAACGCTCACTCATGTTTCGGGACCACAAACGTCCCTTCTTCTGACCATGTTTGTGGTCCCAAAACATCACAAAACAATAAAAGGTTTGACACTAATGTCCAAAGTCCAGCGAGTGCTTTTTTCTGATCTTTTGTATACCTGGCTACAGCACCCTGGCGTTTGAAGTTTGGTGGTGAAAGTGCATACATTTTACCATTTGGAGATACATATATATATAGTATGTAATTATAACAGATTCCCCTTATTGGGTACTCTCATTACATTTATCACATGAGTTAATATATAATATAATGAATAATCTACAAGCCCAATTTATATAAGATGCTACAAAAAAATCTAACGCCTAGATTACGAGTTCTGCGTTAAGGGGTCCTAACGTTGCTTTTTAACGCCCGCTGGTATTACGAGTCAGGCAGGAAAGGGTGTACCGCTCACTTTTTTTCCGCAACTTTTCCATACCGCAAATCCCCTTACTTCAATTGCATATCCTATCTTTTTAATGGGATTTTCCTAACGCTGGTATTACAAGTCTTGGAAGAAGTGAGCGGTACAGTGTCTACCTCCAAGACTCCTACCGCATATAAAAGTCAGTAGTTAAGAGTTTTATGGGCTAACGCGGAACATAACGCTCTTAACTAAAGTGCTACAAAGTACACTAACACCCATAAACTACCTATTAATCCCTAAACCGAGGCCCCCCCCACATTGCAAACCCTAAAATATTTTTTTTAACCCCTAATCTGCCGACTGGACATCGCCGCCACCTACATTATACCTATAAACCCCTAATCTTGTGCCCCTAGCATCGCCGACACCTACATTATGTTTATTAACCCCTAATCTGCCCCCCCCCAATGTCACCGCCACCTACCTACACTTATTAACCCTAATCTGCCGACCGGACATCGCCGCCACTATAATAAATGTATTAACCCCTAAACCGCCGCACTCCCGTCTCGCAAACACTATAATAAATTTTATTAACCCCTAATCTGCTATCCCTAACATCGCCGCCACCTACCTACAATTATTAACCCCTAATCTCCCGCCCCCAACGTCACTGCTACTATAATAAAGTTATTAACCCCTAAACCTAAGTCTAACCCTAACCCTAACACCCACCTAAGTTAAATATAATTTAAATACATCTAAATAAAATTACTATAATTAAATACATTTTTCCTATTTAAAACTAAATACTTACCTATAAAATAAACCCTAAGATAGCTACAATATAACTAATAGTTACATTGTAGCTAGCTAAGGATTTATATTTATTTTACAGGCAACTTTGTATTTATTTTAACATGGTACAATAGCTATTAAATAGATAATAACTATTTAATAGCTACCTAGTTAAAATAATTACAAAATAACCTGTAAAATAAATCCTAACCTAAGTTACAAATACACCTAACACTACACTATCAATAAATGAATTAAATAAATTAACTACAAATATCTAAAATAAAATACAATTAAATAAACTAAACTATATTACAAAAAACACTAAATTACCAAAAAAAAATTACAAGAAGTTTAATCTAATTACACCTAATCTAAGCCCCCTAATAAAATAAAAAGCCCCCCAAAATAACAAAAATCCCTATCCTAAACTAAATTACAAAGTAATCAGCTCTTTTACCAGCCCTTGAAAGGGGTTTTTGCAGGGCATTGCCCCAAAGTAATCAGCTCTTTCTTGTAAAAAAAGAAATACAATACCCCCCCAACATTACAACCCACCACCCACACACCCCTACTCTAAAACCCACCCGATCCCCCCTAAAAAAAAACTAACACTACCCTATTGAAGATCACCCTACCTTGACCCGTCTTCAGCCAGCCGGGCACCGATGGGGCAGAAGAGAACATTCGGACCGGCATAATTCTTCATCCGATCCAGCCAGAAGTCTTCATCCGATCGGGGAAGAAGAGGTCCTCCATCCAGCAGAAGTCTTCATCCAAGCGGCATCTTCTATCTTTATCCATCCGTCGTGGAGCGGGTCCATCTTCAAGACATCCGATGCGGAGCGTTTCCAACGACTAACGACGAATGAAGGTTCCTTTAAATGACATAATCCAAGATGGCGTCCCTCGAATTCCGATTGGCTGATAGGATTCTATCAGCCAATCGGAATTAAGGTAGGAAAAATCTGATTGAATGCGAGGTCAATTCTATTGGCTGATCCAATCAGCCAATCGGATTGAACTTCAATCCGATTGGCTAATTAAATCAACCAATTAGATTTTTCCTACCTTAATTCCGATTGGCTGATAGAATCCTATCAGCCAATCGGAATTCGAGGGACGCCATCTTGGATGATGTCATTTAAAGGAACCTTCATTCGTCGTTAGTCGTCGGAAAGAAGAGGATGCTTCGCGTCAGATGTCTTGAAGATGGACCCGCTCCACGCCGAATGGATGAAGATAGAAGATGCCGCTTGGATGAAGACTTCTGCTGGATGGAGGACCTCTCCTGCCCCGATCGGATGAAGACTTCTGGCCGAATCGGATGAAGACTTGTGCCGGTCCGGATGTCCTCTTCTGCCCCATCGGTGCCTGGCTGGCTGAAGACAGATCAAGGTAGGGTGATCTTCAATGGGGTAGTGTTAGGTTTTTTTAAGGGGGGATCGGGTGGGTTTTAGAGTAGGGGTGTGTGGGTGGTGGGTTGTAATGTTGGGGGGGTATTGTGTTTTTTTTTTACAGGTAAAAGCGCTGATTACTTTGGGGCAATGCCCTGCAAAAAGTCCTTTTAAGGGCTGGTAAAAGAGCTCACTTTGTAATTTAGTTTAGGATAGGGAATTTTGTTATTTTGGGGGGCTTTTTTATTTTATTAGGGGGCTTAGATTAGGTGTAATTAGATTAAACTTGTAATTTTTTTTTGGTAATTTAGTGTTTGTTTGTTTTTTGTAATATAGTTTAGTTTATTTAATTGTATTTTATTTTAGATATTTGTAGTTAATTTATTTAATTAATTTATTGATAGTGTAGTGTTAGGTGTATTTGTAACTTAGGTTAGGGTTTATTTTACAGGTAATTTTGTAATTATTTTAACTAGGTAGCTATTAAATATTTATTTACTATTTAATAGTTATTGTACTTAGTTAAAATAAATACAAAGTTGCCTGTAAAATAAATATAAATCCTAAAATAGCTACAATGTAATTATTAGTTATATTGTAGCTATCTTATGGTTTATTGTATAAGTAAGAATTTAGTTTTAAATAGGAATAATTTATTTAATTATAGTAATTTTATTTAGATTTATTAAAAATAGATTTAAGTTAGGGGGGTGTTAGGGTTAGGGTTAGACTTAGGTTTAGGGGTTAATACATTTATTATAGTGGCGGTGATGTCCAGTCGTCAGATTAGGGGTTAATAATTGTAGTTAGGTGGCGGCGACGTTGTGGGCGGCATATTAGGGGTACATAGGTATAATGTAGGTGGCGGCGGTTTACGGTGTGGCAGATTAGAGGTTAATAATATTATGCAGGTGGCAACAATGTCGGGTGGCAGATTAGGGGTTAATAAGTGTAAGGTTAGGGGTGTTTAGACTCGGGGTTCATGTTAGGGTGTTAGGTGTAGACTTAGGAGCTGAACGCTGCTTTTTTGCAGGTGTTAGGTTTTTTCTGCCAATTCTGCCCCATTGTTTCAATTGGGGAAATCGTGCATGAGCACGTTTTGCCAGCTTACCGCTACCGTAAGCAACGCTGGTATTACAGGTAGAAGTGGCGCTAAATTTTCTCAAAGCTCACTTTTCTGAGGCTAACGCAGCCATTCAGAAAACTTGTAATACCAGCGTTGTTTAAAGTGAGCGCTGGAAAAAAAAGGAGCGTTAGCAACACTAGTCTTTACCAACAAAACTCGTAATCTAGCCGTAAGTATTTACAGAAAAGAAATATAAAAGAATGTTAAATCAGACAGGAAAACATAAATATAAGGTACAAAGTAATAATTATAAAACATGGTATAATGTTCTTTTTTTTTTCTTTCAGTTTACTCTACTACTATAATTACCAGCACAGATGATGATATAAGTGATGCGTCTATCTTAAGCTCTACTCAGACTGAAACTGATGATAATTCCAGTGTCACACAGATGCCTAAAACAAATGATACACAAGCAACAGCAGAAATTATAAGCAGAGATTCGGATCTTTCCAAAACTGCAACAAGTACAGTGACCGTTCAAAATATCACTTCAACACAAGAATCATCTACAAGCATATCTACTGTTGTCCTAGAAGTTTCCCACAATGATGTAAGTAAGTCAACACAGAGTACCTCAACTGTAAGACAAGAATCAGGATCAGAAAAAACAAGTGCCACAACAGAAACTCCTTTTGTAACAGTGTACAAAATCATCACACCTTTAAGTGCAACTCCAATCAAGAGTAGTTCTACAGTATACAATGAACTTGTTACAACTGAAGAGGGCACCCAATCTTTTGGTAGTTCATTCAGCACCAATGAACCTGGCACATCTGATGGAAATTCCACAGATACAATTGTTTTCAGCACAACACCAGAACCTTACACAGATGCCAGAAGATTAAATACTGAAAGCATGTCTAGCATTAGCGCTGAAGTTACCCAAACTAAAGCAAGAATCTTAACACAGAGTAGTACCACAGTAACAGAAAAAAAAGAATCAGCAGCAAGCAGCTCCACCATTGAAAGTTCCTTAGTTACAGAGTTTAAAATTAGCACACCAATATGGGTAACTACAAGTGAAAGGGACTCTACTTTAAACACCAAACTTGGTACAACTATAGAGACCACCACATCTGTAGATAGTTCAAGAGCCATACATTGGTCTAGTAATGCGGAAGAAACTTCCAAAGGTGAAATTGATTTCAATACAACACTTGATTCTATGACAAGTTACAGAACTTCCCCTACAGAAAGCTTCTCTACTGTTTTCCCAGAGGCTACTCATACTAATGTAAGTAAGTCAACACAGAGTACCTCAACTGTAACACAAGAATCAGGATCAGAAACAATAAGCTCCAAAATAGAAACTCCTTCTGTAACAGTGTACAAAATCAGCACACCTTTAAGTGCAACTCCAATCAAGAGTAGTTCTACAGTATACAATGAACTTGTTACAACTGAAGAGGGCATCACATCTTTAGGTAGCTCAATTACCAGCAATGGACCTAGCATATCTGAGGGAAATCCTACAGATAAAATCGTTTTCAGCACAACACCAGAACCTAATACAGGTTCTAGAAGATCAACTATTGAAAGCATTTCAAGTATTAGCCCTGAAATTACCCAAACTGAAGCAAGAATCTTAACACAGAGTGGTTCCACTGTAAGGAAAATATCAGAATCAGCAGCAAGCAGCTCCACCATTGAAAGTCCTTTAGCAACAACGTTTAAAATAAGCACACCAATATGGGTAACTAAAAGTGAAAGTGACTCTACTGTAAACACCAAACTTGGTACAACAATAGAGACAACCACATCTGTAGATAGTTCAAGAGCCACACATTGGTCTAGCACAGCTGAAGAAATTTCCAAAGGTGACATTGATTTCTATACAACACTGGAATCTATTACAAGCCACAGAATTTCCTCTAAAGAAAGCATCCCAACTGTTGTCCCAGAAGTTTCCCACAATGATGTAAGTAAGTCAATACAGAGTACCTCAACTGTAAGACAAGAATCAGGATCAGAAACAATAAGCTCCATTACAGAAACTCTGTTTGTAACAGTGTACAATATCAGCACACCTTTAAGTGCAACTGCATTTAAGAAAAGTTCTACAGTATACAATGAACTTGTTACAGCTGACGAGGGCACCCCATCTCTGGGTAGCTCAAACAGCACCAATGGACCTAGTCTATCTGATGGAAATTCCACAGATAAAATTGTTTTAAGCACAAAACCAGAATCTTATACAGATTCCAGAAGATCAACTACTGAAAGCGTATCTAGTATTAGCCCTGAATTTACCCAAACTGAAGCAAGTATCTTAACACAGAGTAGTACCACAGTAACAAAAAGATCAGAATCAGCAGCAAGCAGCTCCACCATTGAAAGTTCTTTAGTTACAGAGTTTAAAATTAGCACACCAATATGGGTAACTACAAGTGAAAGTGACTCTACTTTAAACACCGAACTTGGTCAAACTATGGAGAACACCACATCTGTAGATAGTTCAAGAGCCACAAATTGGTCTAGCACAGCGGAAGAAACTTCCAAAGGTGAAATTGATTTCAATACAACACTGGAATCTATTACAAGTTACAGAACTTCCCCTACAGAAAGCTTCTCTACTGTTGTCCCAGAGGCTACCCATACTGATGTAAGTAAGTCAACACAGAGTACCTCAACTGTAACACAAGAATCAGGATCAGAAACAATAAGCTCCAAAATAGAAACTCCTTCTGTAACAGTGTACAAAATCAGCACACCTTTAAGTGCAACTACAATCAAGAGTAGTTCTACAGTATACAATGAACTTGTTACAACTGAAGAGGGCATCACATCTTTAGGTAGCTCAATTACCAGCAATGGACCTAGCATATCTGAGGGAAATCCTACAGATAAAATCGTTTTCAGCACAACACCAGAACCTAATACAGGTTCTAGAAGATCAACTATTGAAAGCATTTCAAGTATTAGCCCTGAAATTACCCAAACTGAAGCAAGAATCTTAACACAGAGTGGTTCCACTGTAGCAAAAACATTAGAATCAGCAGCAAGCAGCTCTACCATTGAAAGTCCTTTAGCAACAACGTTTAAAATTAGCACACCAATATGGGTAACTACAAGTGAAAGTGACTCTACTTTAAACACCGAACTTGGTACAACTATGGAGACCACCACATCTGTAGATAGTTCAAATACCACAAATTGGTCTAGCACAGCGGAAGAAACTTCCAAAGGTGAAATTGATTTCAATACAACACTGGAATCTATTACAAGTTACAGAACTTCCCCTTCAGAAAGTTTCTCTACTGTTGTCCCAGAAGCTACCCTTAATGATGTAAGTAAGTCAAAACAGAGTAGCTCAACTGTAACACAAGAATCAGGATCAGAAACAATAAGCTCCAAAATAGAAACTCCTTCTGTAACAGTGTACAAAATCAGCACACCTTTAAGTGCAACTCCAATCAAGATTAGTTCTACAGTATACAATGAACTTGTTACAACTGAAGAGGGCATCACATCTTTAGGTAGCTCCATTACCAGCAATGGACCTAGCATATCTGATGGAAATCCTACAGATAAAATCGTTTTCAGCACAACACCAGAACCTAATACAGGTTCTAGAAGATCAACTATTGAAAGCATTTCAAGTATTAGCCCTGAAATTACCCAAACTGAAGCAAGAATCTTAAAACAGAGTGGTTCCACTGTAGCAAAAACATTAGAATCAGCAGCAAGCAGCTCTACCATTGAAAGTCCTTTAGCAACAATGTTTAAAATTAGCACACCAATATGGGTAACTACAAGTGAAAGTGACTCTACTTTAAACACCGAACTTGGTACAACTATAGAGACCACCACATCTGTAGATAGTTCAAGAGCCACACATTGGTCTAGTACAGTGGAAGAAACTTCCAAAGGTGAAATTGATTTCAATACAACACTGGAATCTATTACAAGTTACAGAACTTCCCCTACAGAAAGCTTCTCTACTGTTGTCCCAGAGGCTACCCATACTGATGTAAGTAAGTCAACACAGAGTACCTCAACTGTAACACAAGAATCAGAATCAGAAACAATAAGCTCCAAAATAGAAACTCCTTCTGTAACAGTGTACAAAATCAGCACACCTTTAAGTGCAACTCCAATCAAAAGTAGTTCTACAGTATACAATGAACTTGTTACAACTGAAGAGGGCATTACATCTTTAGGTAGCTCAATTACCAGCAATGGACCTAGCATATCTGATGGAAATTCTACAGATAAAATCATTTTCAGCACAACACCAGAACCTAATACAGCTTCTAGAAGATCAACTATTGAAAGCATTTCAAGTATTAGCCCTGAAATTACCCAAACTGAAGCAAGAATCTTAACACAGAGTGGTTCCACTGTAGCAAAAACATTAGATTCAGAAGCAAGCAGCTCTACCATTGAAAGTCCTTTAGCAACAACGTTTAAAATTAGCACACCAATATGGGTAACTACAAGTGAAAGTGACTCTACTTTAAACACCGAACTTGGTACAACTATGGAGAACACCACATCTGTAGATAGTTCAAGAGCCACAAATTGGTCTAGCACAGCGGAAAAAACTTCCAAAGGTGAAATTGATTTCAATACAACACTGGAATCTATTACAAGTTACAGAACTTCCCCTACAGAAAGTTTCTCTACTGTTGTCCCAGAAGCTACCCTTAATGATGTAAGTAAGTCAACACAGAGTAGCTCAACTGTAACACAAGATTCAGGATCAGAAACAATAAGCTCCAAAATAGAAACTCCTTCTGTAACAGTGTACAAAATCAGCACACCTTTAAGTGCAACTCCAATCAAGATTAGTTCTACAGTATACAATGAACTTGTTACAACTGAAGAGGGCATCACATCTTTAGGTAGCTCCATTACCAGCAATGGACCTAGCATATCTGATGGAAATCCTACAGATAAAATCGTTTTCAGCACAACACCAGAACCTAATACAGGTTCTAGAAGATCAACTATTGAAAGCATTTCAAGTATTAGCCCTGAAATTACCCAAACTGAAGCAATAATCTTAACACAGAGTGGTTCCACTGTAGCAAAAACATTAGAATCAGCAGCAAGCAGCTCTACCATTGAAAGTCCTTTAGCAACAACGTTTAAAATTAGCACACCAATATGGGTAACTACAAGTGAAAGTGACTCTACTTCAAACACCGAACTTGGTACAACTATTGAGACCACCACATCTGTAGATAGTTCAAGAGCCACACATTGGTCTAGTACAGTGGAAGAAACTTCCAAAGGTGAAATTGATTTCAATACAACACTGGAATCTATTACAAGTTACAGAACTTCCCCTACAGAAAGCTTCTCTACTGTTGTCCCAGAGGCTACCCATACTGATGTAAGTAAGTCAACACAGAGTACCTCAACTGTAACACAAGAATCAGAATCAGAAACAATAAGCTCCAAAATAGAAACTCCTTCTGTAACAGTGTACAAAATCAGCACACCTTTAAGTGCAACTCCAATCAAAAGTAGTTCTACAGTATACAATGAACTTGTTACAACTGAAGAGGGCATTACATCTTTAGGTAGCTCAATTACCAGCAATGGACCTAGCATATCTGATGGAAATTCTACAGATAAAATCATTTTCAGCACAACACCAGAACCTAATACAGCTTCTAGAAGATCAACTATTGAAAGCATTTCAAGTATTAGCCCTGAAATTACCCAAACTGAAGCAAGAATCTTAACACAGAGTGGTTCCACTGTAGCAAAAACATTAGATTCAGAAGCAAGCAGCTCTACCATTGAAAGTCCTTTAGCAACAATGTTTAAAATTAGCACACCAATATGGGTAACTACAAGTGAAAGTGACTCTACTTTAAACACCGAACTTGGTACAACTATGGAGAACACCACATCTGTAGATAGTTCAAGAGCCACAAATTGGTCCAGCACAGCGGAAGAAACTTCCAAAGGTGAAATTGATTTCAATACAACACAGGAATCTATTACAAGTTACAGAACTTCCCCTACAGAAAGTTTCTCTACTGTTGTCCCAGAAGCTACCCTTAATGATGTAAGTAAGTCAACACAGAGTAGCTCAACTGTAACACAAGATTCAGGATCAGAAACAATAAGCTCCAAAATAGAAACTCCTTCTGTAACAGTGTACAAAATCAGCACACCTTTAAGTGCAACTCCAATCAAGATTAGCTCTACAGTATACAATGAACTTGTTACAACTGAAGAGGGCATCACATCTATAGGTAGCTCCATTACCCGCAATGGACCTAGCATATCTGATGGAAATACTACGGATACAATCGTTTTCAGCACAACACCAGAACCTAATACAGGTTCTAGAAGATCAACTATTGAAAGCATGTCAAGTATTAGCCCTGAAATTACCCAAACTGAAGCAAGAATCTTAACACAGAGTGGTTCCACTGTAGCAAAAACATTAGAATCAGCAGCAAGCAGCTCTACCATTGAAAGTCCTTTAGCAACAACATTTAAAATTAGCACACCAATATGGGTAACTACAAGTGAAAGTGACTCTACTTTAAACACCGAACTTGGTACAACTATAGAGACCACCACATCTGTAGATAGTTCAAGAGCCACACATTGGTCTAGTACAGTGGAGGAAACTTCCAAAGGTGAAATGGATTTCAATACAACACTGGAATCTATTACAAGTTACAGAACTTCCCCTACAGAAAGCTTCTCTACTGTTGTCCCAGAGGCTACTCATACTGATGTAAGTAAGTCAACACAGAGTACCTCAACTGTAACACAAGAATCAGGATCAGAAACAATAAGCTCCAAAATAGAAACTCCTTCTGTAACAGTGTACAAAATCAGCACACCTTTAAGTGCAACTCCAATCAAGAGTAGTTCTACAGTATACAATGAACTTGTTACAACTGAAGAGGGCATCACATCTTTAGGTAGCTCAATTACCAGCAATGGACCTAGCATATCTGATGGAAATCCTACAGATAAAATCGTTTTCAGCACAACACCAGAACCTAATACAGGTTCTAGAAGACCAACTATTGAAAGCATTTCAAGTATTAGCCCTGAAATTACCCAAACTGAAGCAAGAATCTTAACACAGAGTGGTTCCACTGTAGCAAAAACATTAGAATCAGCAGCAAGCAGCTCTACCATTGAAAGTCCTTTAGCAACAACGTTTAAAATTAGCACACCAATATGGGTAACTACAAGTGAAAGTGACTCTACTTTAAACACCGAACTTGGTACAACTATGGAGACCACCACATCTGTAGATAGTTCAAGAGCCACAAATTGGTCTAGCACAGCGGAAGAAACTTCCAAAGGTGAAATTGATTTCAATGCAACACTGGAATCTATTACAAGTTACAGAACTTCCCCTACAGAAAGTTTCTCTACTGTTGTCCCAGAAGCTACCCTTAATGATGTAAGTAAGTCAACACAGAGTAGCTCAACTGTAACACAAGAATCAGGATCAGAAACAATAAGCTCCAAAATAGAAACTCCTTCTGTAACAGTGTACAAAATTAGCACACCTTTAAGTGCAACTCCATTCAAGATTAGTTCTACAGTATACAATGAACTTGTTACAACTGAAGAGGGCATCACATCTTTAGGTAGCTCAATTACCAGCAATGGACCTAGCATATCTGATGGAAATCCTACAGATAAAATCGTTTTCAGCACAACACCAGAACCTAATACAGGTTCTAGAAGATCAACTATTGAAAGCATTTCAAGTATTAGCCCTGAAATTACCCAAACTGAAGCAAGAATCTTAACACAGAGTGGTTCCACTGTAGCAAAAACATTAGAATCAGCAGCAAGCAGCTCTACCATTGAAAGTCCTTTAGCAACAACGTTTAAAATTAGCACACCAATATGGGTAACTACAAGTGAAAGTGACTCTACTTTAAACACCGAACTTGGTACAACTATAGAGACCACCACATCTGTAGATAGTTCAAGAGCCACACATTGGTCTACTACAGTGGAAGAAACTTCCAAAGGTGAAATTGATTTCAATACAACACTGGAATCTATTACAAGTTACAGAACGTCCCCTACAGAAAGCTTCTCTACTGTTCTCCCAGAGGCTACCCATACTGATGTAAGTAAGTCAACACAGAGTACCTCCACTGTAATACAAGAATCAGGATCAGAAACAATAAGCTCCAAAATAGAAACTCCTTCTGTAACAGTGTACAAAATCAGCACACCTTTAAGTGCAACTCCAATCAAGAGTAGTTCTACAGTATACAATGAACTTGTTACAACTGAAGAGGGCATCACATCTTTAGGTAGCTCAATTACCAGCAATGGACCTAGCATATCTGAAGGAAATTCTACAGATAAAATTGTTTTCAGCACAACACCAGAACCTAATACAGGTTCTAGAAGATCAACTATTGAAAGCATTTCAAGTATTAGCCCTGAAATTACCCAAACTGAAGCAAGAATCTTAACACAGAGTGGTTCCACTGTAGCAGAAATATTAGAATCAGCAGCAAGCAGCTCTACCATTGAAAGTCCTTTAGCAACAACGTTTAAAATTAGCACACCAATATGGGTAACTACAAGTGAAAGTGATTCTACTTTAAACACCGAACTTGGTACAACTATAGAGACCACCACATCTGTAGATAGTTCAAGAGCCACACATTGGTCTAGTACAGTGGAAGAAACTTCCAAAGGTGAAATTGATTTCAATACAACACTGGAATCTATTACAAGTCACAGAATTTCCTCTAAAGAAAGCATCCCTACCGTTGTCCCAGATGTTTCCCACAATGAAGTAAGTAAGTCAATACAGAGTAACTCAACTGTAAGACAAGAATCAGGATCAGAAACAATAAGCTCCATAACAGAAACTCCTTTTGTAACAGTGTACAATTTCAGCACACCTTTAAGTGCAACTCCATTTAAGAGTAGTTCTACAGTATACAATGAACTTGTTACAACGGAAGAGGGCATCCCATCTTTGGGTAGCTCAATCAGCACCAATGGACCTAGCATTTCTGATGGAAATTCCACAGATAAAATAGTTTTAAGCACAAAACCAGAACCTTATACAGATTCCAGAAGATCAACTACTGAAAGTGTGTCTAGTATTAGCCCTGAAGTTACCCAAACTGAAGCAAAAATCTTAACACAGAGTAGTACCACAGTAACAAAAAGATCAGAATCAGCAGCAAGCAGCTCCATCATTGAAAGTGCTTTAGTTACAGAGTTTAAAATTAGCACACCAATATGGGTAACTACAAGTGAAAGTGTCTCTACTTTAAACACCGAACTTGGTACAACTACAGAGACCACGACATCTGTAGATAGTTCAGGAGCCACACATTGGTCTAGCACAGCGGAAGAAACTTCCAAAGGTGAAATTGATTTTAATACAACACTGGAATCTATTACAAGTTACAGAACTTCCCCTACAGAAAGCTTCTCTACTGTTGTCCCAGAAGCTACCCTTAATGATGTAAGTAAGTCAACACAGAGTAGCTCAACTGTAACACAAGAATCAGGATCAGAAACAATAAGCTCCAAAATAGAAACTCCTTCTGTAACAGTGTACAAAACCAGCACACCTTTAAGTGCAACTCCAATCAAGAGTAGTTCTACAGTATACAATGAACTTGTTACAACTGAAGAGGGAACCAATTCTTTGAGCAGCTCAATTAGCACCAATAGACCCAGCACATCTGATGGAATTTCCACAGATAAAATAGTTTTAAGCACAAAACTAGAACCTAACACAGGTTCCAGAAGATTAACTACTGAAAGCGTATCTAGTATTAGCCCTGAAGTTACCCAAACTGAAGCAAGTATCTTAACACAGAGTAGTACCACAGTACCAAAAAGATCAGAATCAGCAGCAAGCAGCTCCACCATTGAAAAATCTTTAGTTACAGAGTTTAAAATAAGCACACGAATATGGGAAACTACAAGTGAAAGTGACTCTACTTTAAACACCGAACTTGGTACAACTATGGAGACCACCACATCTGTAGATAGTTCAAGAGCCACAAATTGGTCTAGTACAGCGGAAGAAACTTCCAAAGGTGAAATTGATTTCAATACAACACTGGAATTTATTACAAGTTACAGAACTTCCCCTACAGAAAATGTCTCTACTGTTGTCCCAGAAGCTACCCTTAATGATGTAAGTAAATCAACACAGAGTAGCTCAACTGTAACACAAGAATCAGGATCAGAAACAATAAGCTCCAAAACAGAAACTCCTTCTGTAACAGTGTACAAAATCAGCACACCTTTAAGTGCAACTCCAATCAAGAGTAGTTCTACAGTATACAATGAACTTGTTACAACTGAAGAGGGCATCACATCTTTAAGTAGCTCCATTACCAGCAATGGACCTAGCATATCTGATGGAAATCCTACAGATAAAATCGTTTTCAGCACAACACCAGAACATAATACAGGTTCTAGAAGATCAACTATTGAAAGCATTTCAAGTATTAGCCCTGAAATTATCCAAACTGAAGCAAGAATCTTAACACAGAGTGGTTCCACTGTAACAAAAACATTAGAATCAGCAGCAAGCAGCTCTACCATTGAAAGTCCTTTAGCAACAACGTTTAAAATTAGCCCACCAATATGGGTAACTACAAGTGAAAGTGACTCTACTTTAAACACCGAACTTGGTACAACTATAGAGACCACCACATCTGTAGATAGTTCAAGAGCCACACATTGGTCTAGTACAGTGGAAGAAACTTCCAAAGGTGAAATTGATTTCAATACAACACAGGAATCTATTACAAGTTACAGAACTTCCCCTACAGAAAGTTTCTCTACTGTTGTCCCAGAAGCTACCCTTAATGATGTAAGTAAGCCAACACAGAGTAGCTCAACTGTAACACAAGAATCAGGATCAGAAACAATAAGCTCCAAAATAGAAACTCCTTCTGTAACAGTGTACAGAATCAGCACGCCTTTAAGTGCAACTCCAATCAAGATTAGTTCTACAGTATACAATGAACTTGTTACAACTGAAGAGGGCATCACATCTTTAGGTAGCTCCATTACCAGCAATGGACCTAGCATATCTGATGGAAACCCTACAGATAAAATCATTTTCAGCACAACACCAGAACCTAATACAGGTTCTAGAAGATCAACTATTGAAAGCATTTCAAGTATTAGCCCTGAAATTACCCAAACTGAAGCAAGAATCTTAACACAGAGTGGTTCCACTGTAACAAAAACATTAGAATCAGCAGCAAGCAGCTTTACCATTGAAAGTACTTTAGCAACAACGTTTAAAATTAGCACACCAATATGGGTAACTACAAGTGAAAATGACTCTACTTTAAACACCGAACTTGGTACAACTATAGAGACAACGACATCTGTAGATAGTGCAAGAGCCACACATTGGTCTAGCACAGCGGAAGAAACTTCCAAAGGTGAAATTGATTTTAATACAACACTGGAATCTATTACAAGTTACAGAACTTCCCCTACAGAAAGCTTTTCTACTGTTGTCCCAGAAGCTACCCTTAATGATGTAAGTAAGTCAACACAGAGTAGCTCAACTGTAACACAAGAATCAGGATCAGAAACAATAAGCTCCATAACAGAAACTCCTTTTGTAACAGTGTACAATTTCAGAACACCTTTAAGTGCAACTCCAATCAAGAGTAGTTCTACAGTATACAATGAACTTGTTACAACTGAAGAGGGAACCAACTCTTTGAGTAGCTCAATTAGCACCAATGGACCCAGCACATCTGATGGAATTTCCACGGATACAATTGTTTTAAGCACAAAACTAGAACCTTACACAGGTTCCAGAAGAGCAACTACTGAAAGCGTATCTAGTATTAACCCTGAAGTTACCCAAACTGAAGCAAGTATCTTAACACAGAGTAGTACTACAGTACCAAAAAGATCAGAATCAGCAGCAAGCAGCTCCACCATTGAAAGTTCTTTAGTTACAGAGTTTAAAATTAGCACACCAATATGGGTAACTACAAGTGAAAGTGACTCTACTTTAAACACTGAACTTGGTACAACTGTGGAGATCACCACATCTGTAGATAGTTCAAGAGCCACAAAGTGGTCTAACACAGCGGAAGAAACTTCCAAAGGTGAAATTGATTTCAATACAACACTGGAATCTATTACAAGTTACAGAACTTCACCTACAGAAAGTTTCTCTACTGTTGTCCCAGAAGCTACCCTTAATGATGTAAGTAAGTCAACACAGAGTAGCTCAACTGTAACACAAGATTCAGGATCAGAAACAATAAGCTCCAAAATAGAAACTCCTTCTGTAACAGTGTACAAAATCAGCACACCTTTAAGTGCAACTCCAATCAAGATTAGTTCCACAGTATACAATGAACTTGTTACAACTGAAGAGGGCATCACATCTTTAAGTAACTCCATTACTAGCAATGGACCTAGCATATCTGATGGAAATCCTACAGATATAATCATTTTCAGCACAACACCAGAACCTAATACAGGTTCTAGAAGATCAACTATTGAAAGCATTTCAAGTATTAGCCCTGAAATTACCCAAACTGAAGCAAGAATCTTAACACAGAGTGGTTCCACTGTAACGAAAACATTAGAATCAGCAATAAGCAGCTCTACCATTGAAAGTCCTTTAGCAACAACGTTTAAAATTAGCACACCAATATGGGTAACTACAAGTGAAAGTGACTCTACTTTAAACACTGAAGTTGGTACAACAATAGAGACAACCACATCTGTACATAGTTCAAGAGCCACACATTGGTCTAGCACAACGGAAGAAACTTCCAAAGGTGACATTGATTTCTATACAACACTGGAATCTTTTACAAGTCACAGAACTTCCTCAAAAGAAAGCATCCCTACTGTTGTCCCAGAAGTTTCCCACAATGATGTAAGTAAGTCAATACAGAGTATCTCAACTGTAAGACAAGAATCAGGATCAGAAACAATAAGCTCCATAACAGAAACTCCTTTTGTAACAGTGTACAATATCAGCACACCTTTAAGTGCAACTCCATTTAAGAGTAGTTCTACAGTATACAATGAACTTGTTACAACTGAAGAGGGCATCCCATCTTCGGGTAGCTCAATCAGCACCAATGGACCTAGCCTTTCTGATGGAAATTCCACAGATAAAATAGTTTTAAGCACAAAACCAGAACCTTATACAGATTCCAGAAGATCAACTACTGAAAGCGTGTCTAGTATTAGCCCTGAAGTTACCCAAACTGAAGCAAAAATCTTAACACAGGGTAGTACCACAGTAACAAAAAGATCAGAATCAGCAGCAAGCAGCTCCATCATTGAAAGTGCTTTAGTTACAGAGTTTAAAATTAGCACACCAATATGGGTAACTACAAGTGAAAGTGTCTCTACTTTAAACACCGAACTTGGTACAACTATAGAGACCACAACATCTGTAGATAGTTCAAGAGCCACACATTGGTCTAGCACAGCGGAAGAAACTTCCAAAGGTGAAATTGATTTTAATACAACACTGGAATCTATTACAAGTTACAGAACTTCCCCTAAAGAAAGCTTCTCTACTGTTGTCCCAGAAGCTACCCATAATGATGTAAGTAAGTCAACACAAAGTAGCTCAACTAAAACACAAGAATCAGGATCAGAAACAATAAGCTCCAAAACAGAAACTCATTTTGTAACAGTGAGCAAAATCAGCACACCTTTAAGAGCAACTCCAATCAAGAGTAGTTCTACAGTATACAATGAACTTGTTACAACTGAAGAGGGTATTACATCTCTGAGTAGCTCAATTACCACCAATGAACCAAACACATCTAAAGAAAATTCTACAAATAAAATTCTTTTCAGCACAACACCAGAAACTAGTACATATGTCAGAACATCAACTACTGGAAGCATCTCTAGTATTAGCCCTGAAGTTACCCCATCTGAAGCAAACATCTTAACAGAGAATAGCACCACTGTAACACAAGTACCAGTCTCAGCAGTAATGATCTCCACAACTGAGAGTCCTTTAATGACAGTGTCAAAAATTAGCACACATATAAGTTTAACTTTAATTGAAAATACAACACAAGACCACAGCGCCACTTCTCATGTCTTCACAGATAAAAGCAGTTCCAGTACAAATGAACAAGGCATAACATCTGGTGTCAATGCAACTGTTGATTTAATACAGTCCACTACTATAGTGACTCCCTTAGAGTCAACAACATTTATAACAGCAACTCTGTCAGAATCTGTGAGCAATATAGTCACAGAGAACATTAGTTCACCCTTACACACAACAATCATAGATGCAACCCAGAAACGTATCATGACTTCCCCAATGGGTACACTTAAACCAGTTAAATCGACTCCCATTGAATTAATCCACACTACAGTCACAGATAATAGTAGTAAACCTGAAAGAACAACAATTCTAACCAAATTCCAAGAACATATTAGCACAACACATATTATGGACAGTAGTGTAATCTTGGAAACAACTTCACCTGAAGTTAATATTACCACAGTCACAGAAAATAAATATACACCCTTGCCAACATCAACAGTGTACCAAGAACCATTTAACAGTAAAAGCACACAAGGATCTGGGACAACGATCGAAAGTAAGAGTGCTACAATCACACAGGGAACAACACTAACAACAATAGAAAACCCCAGTACTATTGATATCACAGCATCTATACAGAATCCCAGTACAGCAAAGTCAACAACATATACATCAGAAAATGTCAATACTATAATTACATCTAACACAAGTGCAAGCAAATCAACTACAATTGTCATCCCATCAACTTTACAACCTTTTGGAACTACAATCAAAACAACAACATTCATAGAACCTGAAAACCCTTCAAAGGATAGCAGTTCCACAACTCTCACAACTACAACATCCTTTCAATCTGTAAAAACTGGATCTACTCACTTCACAAACATAATAACACCTATAGGACCTGTGAATTCTACAAATGTAACATCATCTTTTGTGACAATAAGTCCTATAGTTATAGGATCTACAAGTGTTTCGACAACTATAAGGCCTGTAACTTCTACAATCACATGGACAAACTCTTCATCTGTGGCCATTACTACAAAAGGTAAGGCTGTTTAGCTTTCCTGTCATCAGATTTGCTACATAAATTAGTAAGGCCAAAATAAGGAGCCTTCTTCCCTCTTCTGCTTTATGTTTGGTTGCAAGATATGATTTATGCAATTCAGAGGCTTAAGCATAAGATATACTGTATGTATCTAATGAGTAGTCATGGTGTGATACCTTTCGAAAGATCTTGATTGTTGTGCTTGTTGCTCTTTGCTTGAGTTATAAACGGACATTGGCCTCCATTTAAGAAGTACCAGGTGTACAAGGGCGGATTAAGATCCTGTCCACCAGGCGTCTGCCTGCATTTAACATTGCACAAGTTTCTGCATGTGCAACACTGCCCCTTTCTCATACTAGGCCAATTACCAAGTTTGGGGGATTACAAACCTCCAGCTCAAATCTGGCATATAGGTTAGGAAGCAGCAGTCTGATGACCACTGCTTCTCAGTTATGACCTGCATCCGAAGGTGCACTAAAGCTGCATCTACAGCTTGTTAAATGGAGTCCTTTGTCTTAAAGGGACATTGTGCATATTTTTTAATCATAGTTATTAAAGAGCAGAATTTACACAATTGATTTGCTTCTAAAATGATATTTAAAAACTGTTAAAAACTTAATTGAGGCTAATTGAAGAGTTGGTTACTTCCTGCTAATCATTACTGGCTGTTAAGTACAACTAGAGAGGGGAACCTCTGCAAGTATGACAAGAAAACAATAACTGAAGTACATTTTAAATGCCCTGTTTTATAACTACAGTGTCCCTTTAACTAATGTCTAATTTACTTTCCTTTTTATGTTCAGTAATGGTACAATGACAAAAAGGGCAATGTAATAAACACAATTATGTCTGAATGTTCTGTACGCCACCTGCTTTATCTATTACTGTCTTTCAATAGGTCTTAAAACCTGCACCCTGCCTTGCATCAATGGTCAGTGCTACTTCAAATCTGGCACTTTTATCGCTGCATGCAAATGTAATGATGGCTTCGCTCTGGATTCTGCTGAGATGTTGTGTTTAGGTATGTTTTCTTTTGCTTAGTAAGTTAAAAACATAGTAAAAGATATATTTTCTGTTCATGGTTTTTCATATTTAAATTTTTCAATATAAAAATGTGTTATATAGCAGTGCTTCTAATTCTCAAGGACTAGTGATCTCTTATTTCAATATAATAACTAAAAATAATTTAGAAAAACAGTGCAAGACTGAGAAAAATGTACAACTTAAAGCACTCAAATTTCCTGTGGGTAATAGTTGAACAAGTGGAGCATAAAATGCTGAATTGAAATAGGAAATTAAATTTAACTTTTATTAAGGCACTGTTAAAATAATGGTAACTTATTAAAAACACAAGGAAAGAAAACTAGACCTAGGGGCCGATTTATCAATGTCTGTCTGACATGATACACTGTAGCCTTTCATGTTCGCCAGACATCGCTGAATGCTGACAGGATACGCTGTCGGCAATTAACATTGCACAAGCAGCTCCTTGCAGATTCACGGCCAATCGGCCGCTAGCAGGGGGTGTCAATCAGTCTGATCATATAGGATTGGGCGGATTGCACACCGCAGCCTCAGAGGCAGCGGACCAGTTAAGGAGCAGCCGTCTTAAGACCACTGCTTCATAACTGCTGTTTCTGGCAAGCTTGAAGGCTCGCGCAGAAACAGGGGCATCAGGGGCCATTCAGCCCTTGATAAATCGGCCCCCAAATCTGTGTGTTCATCAATATTGGTTGTGCAAAAAATGCAGAGTATTGGTTGTACAATTGATGCAGGGTTTGGGGTGTAAGGATGTGTACTGTCCCTTTAAACGGCCTATGATGTCAATGTTAATCCATGGTCATTTACCTTGGCTAATAACACAGAAATTTAAATATATAATCTTTTATGAGGGGGGGGGTAAAGAGTATTAGCACATTTGAGAAATAACTACACTATATGTTGTTAAAATCAATATTAGATGAATCCTAGAGGGAAAAAAAGAGGCACCCTCTAGGATTCATCTGATCGACTACTACTACAAGAGAGCAGCCTGTTATTGTTTTGATCGCTTGCCTCCTAATGTCTGGATCGCTTGCCTTCTATGCCTGCAGTCACAAGCGCACCTCTAGCTCGGATACTTTGTGATCTTCGCCCTATTGTAAAATCAATATTAGGCAAATCACCCAGCAATTATACAAACTTTCCCATAAACCTGCCTCTGCTTGTTTATCACATAAAATAATAGTCTAGAGGGTACATATGATCCTCCGTTTGAAAACTCTATTACACTTAGAGGCCCATTTATCAAGCTCCGAATGGAGCTTGAAGGGCCGTGTTTCTGGCGAGTCTGAAGACTCGCCAGAAACAACAGTCTAAAGACCGTTGCTCCATAACCCTGTCCGCCTGCTTTGAGCAGGCGGACAGACATCACTGCAATTCAACGATTGACGCCTCCCTGCTGGCGGCCGATTGGTCTGCAGGGGGCGGTGTTGCACCAGCAGCTCTTGTGAGCTGCTGGTGAAATGCTGAATACGGAGAGCGTATTGCTCTCCGCATTCAGCGAGGTCTTGCGGACCTGATCCCCACTGTCGGATCATGTCCGCAAGACCTTTGATAAATTGGCCTCTTAGGCTACATATAATCAAGTGAGATCTGTTAAATATATATGGTCATGAGAGACATTACAGGATTCACAACAGAGCTTCCTGCTCTATGAACTATAGTTAAGCGCTAGCGTTTCCTTGCAAGTTAAAATTCTGGTAAGAGCCCATTCACTCCCAAACCTCCCCTGACATGTTTCGCCAATAACCGGCTTTTTCAAAGGGTAACGCGGCGCCAATACAGCAGATTTTTATTCCTAACAATCTCCGCCCTTCTTGTGTGACGTTGCAGACCTTCGTCCAATCCTGGAGTTCATTTCGTCAACCAATCATATTCCGGCTCTCATACTCTAAACGGCTATATCTAGTATAAGTATCAGGACTGATACTGTGTATCCTGTGATAGACATTTATTACTCTATGAAGACACATTCCTATTATTGTACAGCTTGCGTTTATAAATTGCTTGTTATTATAGGTAAAAGTAATGTATTTGAAAGTCTTGTGGATCTTATAATATTGTGTTAATTTGGTAATTTTTGGAGTATATTGTTTGTGATATTAATAAAGTTGGACAAGTCTGTGGGTGTTTTTTATGCTGAACAGTGTGACGCTTTCAGTGATGGTGTTGTAGTGTGAAAATGTGACAATTATGACTTATGACAATACAGAACAATCAGTGAAATAATAATAATAATGGGACTTCCAAACCCTAGAAATGTTAAAAATAGATACGAGTAAGTGAGACTCCCTGAGTGAATTATTTTCGTGAATGTATGTTAATCATGTAAGACACTGAGGTCTTTCTTAAGAATTATAGGGTTGTATGTGGATTAAAGTGTGAATCAAAGTATATAAGTTGACTTGGTTGGTCTTAAATTCCAATCCCTAGTGATGCACATGAAGTGAAGTGTTCTCCCTTTCAAAAGGATTTAATAACTGTAATGCTATTAATATATTAATAATTTTTTATATATCTGTATTTTCTCAAATGCAATCCATATTATTGTGTAATTATGTGCTTAACCATAATGGTGTTCTAATATAAAACTAAAAGAAAATGTAATTGTTTGTTATATTTCCCCGATATGATACACTTATGAATTCTACATATACCACATAGTAATTTTGTTAATATATGATGTTTCGGTGTCATCATAATTGTTCTCTATATGTGAAATATCTCTAAAATATATGTGTTCTAACCTATGATTACTTGCCTATTCAAATTTTTAATTATATTTCATAATTCTAATATGGTTTATTGTTAGTTTATCATAGGAACATATATTTTATTCTAGGATCCTAATATTCAACAAGTCTTTGAATTATTATAATAACTTTATCTGTATAGCTTCTATTATAGAATTAATTTATTTATATACTTCTGTTTCACCTAAATTACAAGTTGTGCGTTCGCGTTTAATGCTGAAGAAAATGGTAATTTCAGCGTTAAAACAGCACCACAGCCATTACAAGTCTTGTCGGTATAGCTGTACCGCAAGCATTCGCCTTCTTTTTGTTTGTTTATCTATAGGTATACCATCATAGTGAGTGGCTATCTCACAACGTTGAACAGCAGCCTGTATTTACATATTTCCACACTGTTTGGGACTTGTTCCAGATAAGAAGGAACACAAGAGACATTGTTTCAACTATTCCCAAATTCACAACAAGAAACTGTTTTTTACTTATGTGAACCCATATTTTATGTTTGGCTTTTTATTGATTTTAATTTATTAACCTTTTTTATTTCAGGTTTGAGTTTGAACATTGAATTTTGTATAAAAATATTCATATATAACAATTGGCGCACCTATTCGCTCTTCCCTCTGTTTTGATAGAGTTTTTGATTGTAAAAACAATATTTATTTTAGATATCGATGAGTGTCAATCTGGAAAAACTTGTGAGCAAAAGTGTGCAAACACCATTGGTGGTTATGCCTGTTCCTGTAAAGATGGCTTTGAACAAGATCAAAGTGACAAACAAAAGTGCAACCGTAAGATGATTGGCATAAGTTTTATTTTGACTCTTTTTTTTGTCTAATTTTGAAAACTGATGCTGTATTATTATTATTTCTTAATGATTTTTTTTTTCCTTCAAGAAATTGACCACTGCAAAGGATCTCCATGCAGTCACGGCAAATGTACTAATGATGTTTACAGCTTTACATGCAACTGTGAAGCAGGGTGGGAAGGACAAAAATGCAATCAAGGTATGGTTACTAAACTTGATTAGACTCTAAACCATCCAAGCAGAAATTCCATTTTTGTTATGTTTTGTATTCTTTTCTCAGTGTTATACTTTTGCCTATCTTGACAAACCTGTGGCATTCTGGGTGCATCAACAGTGCTGTTCAAATAAAAATGTATACTCACATACATACAGTAATATACCTATCTGCATATAGTGAAAAACTGAATATGAGTTAGACCACATTCCAACTGAAAACTTAAAGAGACATGAAACCCAAAATGTTTCTTTCATTATTCACATAAAGGGAGATTACAAGTTATGCGGTACATCTTTACCACTAAAATAATGAATGGTCAGCTCACCGGTATTACAAGTTCCGCGTTGCGGCTTTAATGTGATCATTATAGCCTATACCGTAACGATCCATTCCACAATGAAAGACCAGTAGTTATGGATTTTGCAAAACAAAAATGTTTCACAAAACTCATAAAAAATGTTACAAAGTACACTAACACCCATAAACGACCAATTAAACTCTAAACCGACACCCCTGCATTGCAAATACTATAATAAACCTATTAACCCCTAATCCGCTGTCCCCCCACATCACCAACACTAAATAATTGCGACAAACTAAATTAAACTATTAACCCCTAAACCTAACACCCGCTAACGTTAAATTAAAGTTACAATATAACTACCTTAAAATAAATAAAAACGTACCTGTGAAATAAAAAAAAAAACTAGTCTTAAACTAGAATTTTTTTATATCAAACTATATAAGGGTATCTCCTATATAGAAGCAATATATAGAGGGGGTGTTCGCTATGTGTGAAACAGCGATAGGACAACAAACAGTTAAATACAATTTAAGAAGATATGAAAATGAAATACAGTCAAAAAATGTAGACCACCCAACGAGTTGTCGCTGGAGGGATCCTGAATCCCACAAAGACTAAAACGACAGAAAGAAGACAAGAGTTGCCTCATAGGTTGAGTATGACTAAACAATGGGTAACACTTTGCGTGAAGACAAGTGGCAACTCACATTTAGTAGGGCACTGCTTGTAGTGCATGTGTCACAGAGTGGAGCACACCGGTCCCTCCAGCGAGACAAACCCAGGCTCAGCGGCGGTCGAAAGGAATTACATGATAGGCTCCGTCTGGACATACCTCTGGTTCCCAGGAAGCTAACTCGCACACCAAAAGAAAAAAACACACCTTTGGTGTATGAGTTAGCTTCCTGGGAACCAGAGGTATTTCCAAGTCCAGACGGAACCTATCACATGATTGTGACATCACCCCCACTCCCACTCCCACGCCACCCGGTCAAGGATACCAACATCATTGTGTTGGCTTCCTGGTTGCTGCTGTTTCTTTTTGACCACTGCTGTGCTTGGATCTGTCTCGCTGGATGGACCGGTGTGCTCCAGTCTGTGACACGTGCACTACAAGTAGTGCCCTACTAAATGTGATTTGCCACTTGTCTTCACGCAAACTGTTACCCATTGTTTAGTCATACTCACCCTATGAGGCGCCTCTTGTCTTCTTTCTGTCGTTTTAAGCTTTAACTATAAATAAACCTAACATTACTATTTTAAAATATTAAAAGCTACCAAAACTTTTGTTGTTAGTTTTTTTTTTGTGTTTTGTGTGTGTGTTTTTTTTAGATTAGGGCTTTTTATTTTTTTTAATGTGCAGTAAAAGAGCTGATTGCCATTTTAACGGCATTGCCCATACAAATGCCCCTTTACGAGCAATGAGTAGATTAGATGTTTTTTATTTTTCGGGGGTTGAGTGGGTGGGGAATTGTACTATAAGGGGGTAATTTGTATATTTTTAATGTAAAAGAGCTGTTAAATTTGGGGCTATTGGTAGTTTAGTGTTAGATTATGGGGTGTTTTTATTTTGGGGTGGCTTTTTGTTTTATAGGGGTATTAGATTAGCTTTAATTTTTTTATTTTGGATAATTTTGTTTATTATTTTCTGTAATTTTAGATTTTTTATTTTTCTTAATTTTATAGATTGTTATTTTGTGTAATATTATGTTTTGTTATTTTTTTAATTTAATTTTTTTGTTATTTTTTGTAATTTTTTTAGATTTTTTAGTTTTCGTATCTTTTATTTTTTTTAAAGAGTAATGTTAGGTTTATTTATAGTTTAAGCTTAGGTTTTTTTTATTTCAAAGGTAAGTTTTTATTTATTTTAAAGTAGTTATATTGTAAATTTAATATAAAGTTAGTGGGTGTTAGGTTTAGGGGTTAATAGTTTAATTTAGTTTGTTGCAATGTGGGGGGTCAGTGGTTTAGGGGTTAATATGTTTATTTTAGTAGTAGCGATGTGGGGAGTTTGCGGGTTAGGGGTTACTAGCTTTATTTAGTGTTGGCAATGTGGTTGGCCAGTGGTTTAGGGGTTAATAGGTTGATTTTAGTAGTAGCAATGTAGGGGGATGGCAGATTAGGGGTTAATGACTTTATTTAGTGTTGACAATGTGGGGGGATAGTGGTTTAGAGGTTAATAGCTTTATTTAGTAGTAACAATGTGGGGGACGGTAGTTTAGGGGTTAATAGCTTTATTTAGTGTTGGCGATGTGGCGGGACGGCAGATTAGGGGTTAATAACTTTATTTAGTGTTGGCGATGTGGGGGGACGGCAGTTTTAGGGGTTATTAGATTAGGGGTTTATGTTAGGGTGTTAGATTTTTAAACAACTTTTGTTTCTCCATAGACTTCAGTGGGGAAGGCGTTAATGCGATCAACATTTCACAATTGCAGGTGTTACACTTTTTCTCCATTGAACTCTATGGGGGAAACGTGCACAATCACCAAAGATTAAACCTTTTTTGGTGCGGTATGGGGCTTACTGCACCATACTGCACAACAAAAAAAAGTTTTTTTGTAACTTGTAATGGCTGTGGTATAGAAATTGCAGTACAAAACCATTTCATGCGGTGTGTACGCTACGGCTATACCGCACAACTTGTAATCTCGCTCATAGAGAATACAACTTTAAAAAAGTTTCCAATTTACTTCTATTATCAAATTTGCTCATGTTATTCTTTGTTGAAGAGATACCTAGGTGGGTAATAGACACAAGCGTGAAGCACTAAATGATAGGAAATACTGCTGCCATTTAGTGCTCCCTGTTTTTTTATCAAAAGATAACAAGAAAATGTGAAAATAGAAATAAATTGGAAAGTTATTTAAAATAGTATGTTCTATCTGAATCATGAATTAAACATTTTGAGTTTTATGTCCTTTTAACTACTACCAGTAGACTTATTTTGTTAAGTACCAGTTGCTTTGCTTAGCACTGAAATACTGTATACCCTATACCAGTTCCAGCTTAAGACTTTTTGGAGTCTGGATCAAAGAGCAAAATCACACTCCCAACTCACCCTCCACTACAGTCTAAAACAAACCATAGTCAGCAGTCTCCAATATTAAAGTTCAGCAGATTGAAGTTTCACACAACAAAAGACTGATATCCAGCTGATGGAGTCCATTTGAGAATAATTACTCTTAAAAACAATATTAACTCATGTAAGCTCTTCTTATGTGCCATCCCTGCCAGATTCTCCATGGGTCTCTTGGTCCCACGCCTATCGGATCTAGACTCTCATGTCCTGTGTGGACAGTGTCATATTGCCAAATGAATTACCTAGCAGTATAGTAGATACTAAATGTATTAAAGTAATAACCAAATGAAAAAAAGCTGTTTTTGTTTGTCTTTTATTTTTAGATGTGAATGAATGTTTGCAAAATAGGCTTTGTTCCAGGCAGGGTACCTGCTTAAATTCTGAAGGATCTTATAGATGTGAATGTAAACAGGGCTGGACAGGATCAACTTGCTCTGAAGGTAAAATCAAAATAGAAATGTTATGATCTTTTGTGCTTTTAAAGTCTTTTGTCACCTTTAGAATCTTTAGAAACTTCATTAATGTGAAGTTACTCAATTTTATCACTTGACCATCAAAGGAGGAGCCATCTGTATATAATGTCCACAGCTGCTTGTTTTGCCTATTGCAATATTTGACCTTGATCTCAATGCTCATTGTACTTTGTTTTCTATTTTAGATATTAATGAATGTCTTAACAATCCTTGTGTAAATGGAACATGCACAAACACCTTAGGAAGTTATATTTGTTCATGTTCATCAGGATATTCAGGAGTAAACTGTGAGCAAGGTAAGAACAGACAATAAAAAAAATGTACTAGAGAAAAACATTAAAGGGACACTGAACCCAAAATTTTTTCTTTCATGATTTAGATAGAACCGGCAATATTAAGCAACTTTCTAATTTACTCCTTGCTATCTTTATTTTAAAAGCAGGAATGTAAATTTTAGCAGCCAGCCCATTTTAGGTTCAGTACCATGGATAGCGCTTGCTTATTGGAGGCTTACATTTACCCACCAATAATCAAGCGTAACCCAGGTTCTCAACCAAAAATGGTCCGACTCCTATGCATCACATGTCTGCTTTTTAAATAAAGATAGCAAGAGAACAAAGGAAAATTGATAATAGGAGTAAATTAGAAAGTTGCTTAAACTCTAGTGTCCCTTTAACTTTCATACTAGTATAAATCTAGAAGATGTTATTTTAAATAGATAAACTTCTTCTTTATATTACCATATGAGCCGTGTGCAATTACTATGTATTATTTAAAAATGTTGTGCTCATATAAAGCACTAAAACAATAAACCAGAACAAGGGTTCAAGATCTGAAAAAGAGGATAAAGGCTCACATGTAATTTATAAAAGTATACATGGGATTTCCCTCTCAGCAGAATTGGTAGAAAATTATAGTGTCAAGGAATTCATAAATGCCCCATATACAAATAATCTGCATTAAACCTACACTATAGGAATATGGAAAGATGTGCCTTCTTGTTGTTAACTATCATTGTTTATGTTTCCTTATAATGTACTAATATTTTATTCCCATCCTTTAGATATTAATGAGTGCTTGAGCAGTCCCTGTAGGAACGGTGCCACCTGCAATAACTTGGAGAATGCATTCTTCTGCTCCTGTGCGCCTGGCTATACAGGCAGGTTCTGTGAGATAGGTAAGTTATGCCTGGGTAATAATGACACATTATTTTATGCAGTCTCTTAAGTTAGTTTATCTGTCAAAATGTACTAAGTTCCATTCCAACCAAATCCCATTTCAAAGCACATTGCATGGGTTATTGAGGGTTTTTTGAGTTCAAACTAATTTCAAATTGTTTAGTCCCATAAAGACCAGTAACGTATCCTGTACGTTGCTGGTCTTTCTATGGGGGTGGGGTATTTAATAGCATGGTCTAGGCTATTTTAACAAACCTGCAAGAGGGAGGGTCTAATAGCATCGTCTCGTTATAGCAAGCAGGCAAACCCTTAGCGAGCAATGTACAGGGGTTAAAAACATTGACTGTTTTTTAAATGCTTTTGTGCTATAAAACATGCCATGTACCCTGCATAAGAACAATTTGACACCAGAATCCCAGTCAATTAGAAATTTTAGCAGATTATCAAAGGTTTTTGTGACATTTTAAATTCAGCACTTTACCCCAACAATAATTTTTTTTTTTGGGGCTGTATGTATTTTTGTCAATGTTAAAGTTCTGGATCACATTTCGTTCAACACTGTGAACTATGAATTTTTTGTATATAAGTTAAATATGATCATCTAAATGAATTAAGTGTTATGAGGTTTATTTTCATTTACAAATGAATCAAAATGACATAAAATGATCAATTACGCACATGGCAAGTGGCACTAAAGTTAGCTCAGGCCCCGATAAGCAATATTTCAACAGCACTACCTTGCTTGCGTATTACAAGTTGAAAGCAAACAGATGCATTTGAGGGCAAAACAGAATTTGTGCTGTCGGGTTAGCGTGACTAAGACCTAGAATAAAGTGTAAGGGGTAAAAGAAATGTGCACTAAACACAGCATAAATACATTTAAAACATTGTTACACTCATATATACAGTTTCTGATAAAACAATTATTCACATAAATATTATTAAAAAACATCTTATCATTACAGATTTTAATGACTGCAACAGTGCCCCCTGCAAACATGGAGGATTGTGTATTGATAAAGTCAATGGCTTCTCATGCAAGTGTCCAGTGAATTGGCAAGGGAAAACATGCGAAGAAGGTAAGACCTCTGATTAAGTCCTTAATATGAACTATATTTTCTTTTAATTGATATAGTGTGAAAGAGGGTTCCATACCTAGTACATCATGGCTGCTCATGCAATAATTACATTCATAAGAAGAGTAAAATAAACATTTTGTTTTATAGACGTAAATGAATGTACAAGTGGACTCAGTAGATGTCATCCTAAAGCTACGTGTTTGAATACTGAGGGAACATATACCTGTACCTGTATGTCTGGGTATAAGGGAAATGGATTTTCATGTAAAGGTGAGACTTGTTCATGCTTGTCACTGAGACAGGGCTATTTGTGTATGTTGCTTTCTGTAGTCTTAATATCTAGTACCATGTTTACAATGGTATCATATTGCTCATTACATTAACTTACCACATAATACTGATCATAGATAAGAATTCAGACAGAAGACAACAACATGAGCATGGTGACTAAGTTCAAGAGCAAAATTAAAATACTGTGAGGAAGTAATTTATCAATTTTAATTACTATTTCAGAAAAACGACTCTTTGACTACAAAAGTGACATCAAAATAACCCAACGAGATAAGGATTTCACTTCTCCCATGATCCGTGTTTCTACAGGATTTCCATTTGGTTCTAGGTTTTACAGCAATTTATATGTAAGTAGCAAAGGAAACAATTACAACAAAACTTGCTTATGATGTTTTGTGAAATAGTTGGACGTATTTAGGGTTGTATTTTTTATTAGGCATCTTCATTCATGTTTAGCTGTATGTATATCTATATATATTCAATATAACACTTGCTAATAATCATAAAGAAATGCAGTTGAGCACACCCAATCTATAAAACATCAACATATTTTATTGCCATAGTAAGTATCATTATGTCAGCTGTGTACCTGAATGGTCCAAATAACCTCCTCATATATAATGGTCTTACACTAACTAGCTTAAAGGGACAGTCAAGTCAAAATAAAATTTTCATGATTCAGATAGGGCATGCAATTTTAAAAAACTTCCAGTTTACTTTTATCATCAAATTTGCATTGTTCTCTTGGAATCCTTTGATGAAAGCTAAACCTAGGTAGGATTAAAACTGATTTCTAAGCTATTGAAGGCCGCCTGCATTTTGACAGTTTTTCACAATTAGATAGTGCTAGTTCATATGTGTCATATAAATAATATTGATTTATTTATGAGTCAACACTGATTGACTGAAATGCAAGTCTTTCAAAAGCACTGAGATAAGGGGGCAGTCTGCAGAGGCTGAGATAAAAGTTAAAGGGACACTGAACACAATTTTTTTTCTTTCATGATTCAGAAAGAGCATGACGTTTTAAGCAATTTTCTAATTGACTCCTATTATCAAATTTTCTTTGTTCTCTTGCTATCTTTACTTTAAAAGCAGGAATGTAAATCTTAGCAGCCAGACCATTTTAGGTTCAGCACCATGGATAGCACTTGCTTATTGGAGGCTTACATTAACCCACCAATATGCAAGCATAACCCAGGTTCTCAACCAAAAATGGACTGGCTCCTATGCATCACATTCCTGCTTTTAAATAAAGATAGAAAGAGGTCGAAGTACAATTGATAATAGATGTAAATTAGAAATTTGCTTAAAATTGCATGATCTATCTGAATCATGAAAGAAAAAATGTGGGTTTAGTGTCCCTTTAATCACAGAGGTAAAAAGTATATTATTATAACAGTGTTGGTTATGCAAAACTGGAAAATAGACAATAGATTATTTTTAAAACAATAAACATTTTCAAGTAGACTGTCTCTTTAATAAGAGCTTTTCTGTACTGGGAACATTTGAGAATGCCACTTATTGGAAAAATAAAAATCTAATTCAATAGAGTAATGATAAGGTTTATTAAATATAAAGAAACATACCAAGGAAACATGTTAAATGAAGAATATTTCCCAGAAGAACCCATAAAACTAAAACATTTAAACCAAAACCATTCCTACACAGGAAGGAGGTAGGGGTGCGAATACCTCCTAGCATCACTGTATTATCAGTTTAGGTACAGTTCTGTGATATGGCAATGCTGGCACACTATTCAAAGAATCTCTAGAGAGGAAAAAAGCCAAAGTTGGTCACTCATTTTGTTAATCTTATGGTTATGAGCCTACACATATGATATGCAAAAGCCTAGATTTCTTTAAAAAAATTACTTTGATTCATGGATCTGTATAGAGTAAATTATCCATCTGCTTTATTTTTTCTGGTCAGTTAGGCAACTAGATTTCCTCAGTGGATACTACTGGGCAGATCACAATATGGAATTTTGTGTTGTTATGCATTATGATCAGATATCTTCCTTTGAATCACGATAAATACCTGAGAACCCTATTGGCATTGCTAATATTGTTACATTTGTCAATCCAATCAAAGAGAACATTAAAACAATTATGCAGTGAACAGTGGAATATAAATGTGCAAATTAGTACTACAAGATGACACTTTGGGGACAATTGTTATTTATTTAATTTTTTGTTTTGTTTATTTTTGCAGTTCACAGACAATGGAGTTATTGCCTTTCCACGTAATTCCTATGATAACATGAACATTTATAGTTTTCCCTATAGCCAGTTCTCTAGTCAAGATTTAAATACCGAACCAATGATTGCTGTTTTTTGGGCTGATGCTGATCTATCTGGAGGATATGGGGAGTTATATTACCAGGTGAGGAATAAAGGTGTATATGTGTGTGCTCCAAATTGTTTAAACTAGGTATTGCACTTATCTGTTCAACTTTACAGGAACGGTATTGGCCTTATAAAAACATATCCTCTCTGAGCTGGTAGGAGTTTGTGAAGGTGAAATCTTAACTCATTGAGCACCATTTCAATTATATTTGCCACAGATTTGTTAATAGGCTTTCTTTCCATTAACATCTATAGTTTTGTGAGGTGCCTAATACACCATCTCACACATGACATAAAAGAACCTCTTGCAAAGAAGAAAAATAATAATTTAAACCACAACAGCTTTGGCAAACAAGCTTGGAAAATTTAATATAAATATAATGCTAAATATATGAAGATAATAATATTAATAATAATAATAATAATAATAATAGTAGTAGAAAAATCTGAAAAAAAAGTACAATTCAAATTCTCTATTTGTAAGGCAGTAAACCGGATTAAAAACAGCATGATGTCATAATCACTGCATCACTTATTTCAAATATGAGGCAATGGGGCATATTTATGATTGTGCGAGCGGACATGATTCGATATAGCGGATCATGTCCGCTGCACATCGATAAATGCCGACAGCATTTGTGGCCAATTGGCCGCTAGCAGGGGGTGTCAATCAACCCGATTGTATTCGATCAGGTTGATTTCTGTTTGATTTCTGTCCATAGCCACAGAGCAGGTGGACAGGTTATGGAGCAGCGGTCTTTAGACCGCTGCTTCATAACTTCAATTTTCCCGGCGAGCCTTCAGGAGCTTGATAAATATGCCCCAATGTTTTCTCTCACAAACCTGTTGGAAGATATAGTTATTTGAGATATTTTAAACATTCCATGCAAACATCTGAAGTCATTCATAAAAAAATTCAGTTTGTATTGAATTCTAGTTAAAAACCTCAGTACATGTATCAGCAATTAATAATGATACTGTTTAGTGTGATCAAAAATAAAGGATATCAAATTGCTCTATGTTTTGTGATAAATACATCCCTTTGCTCACATACGCTGCTTCATTTGAAAGGTTCTAAGTCTTCCTTTGTATTTCAGGTTTACGACTTCCAAAGCTCACCTGAGCTGAATACAGAATTCAAGAGCAAACTTGAAACTGAAATTTCAACTTATTTTGCATCATTTACAAATTTCAAAGCTCTGTGGGCAATTAAGATCACATGGGAGCAAGTTCCACCATATCCTGCCAATTACTACAACATTAATAACGTAAGTTGGGTTCTAGAAACTCACCCAGTATCCAATGATATTCTCATTTCAATACATTTTAAATATGGGTACCTATTAGATGGTAAGGTTTTATGACAATATTTGCTGAGAAGTAGGGTTGCTACTTAGTAGTTATTTTATATACCTAAAGTGCCAGTACCCGGATAGTCTTTTAGTTAAGTTGCAGTATAATTCATAGAAAGTTTATATAGATAGGTTTTTTGTGGTAGTAGATTCCAGGACATAGGTGGTAAATTAATGGGGGAGGGGGTAATGGTGCTGTACGTTTATATGTTACAACCATGTAGAAGTGACCTCAGCAGAGCTTAATGGTAGCATGAGATGGTTCATGTGTCCCACAATACTTCTAAAACATACAGATAAAGGCTTTTTATAAACATTCAAGTCTTAAAGGAACATTCTACTGCCAAAATTGCAGACTTTAAGCTTTGCATTACTAATCCTAGATAACTATGAAGTCAATCTTTTCAATCCGTTTATCAAAGGGTTTTTTGTTAGCTCCCAATGCTTCTTTTTCAAGTTCTGAGTGGTCACAATCCAAGACACAACAACATTTCTGTACTGGAAAAAGTTCAGATTGGATCCAAGCAGATAGCATGAAAATTGCCCATACAATGCATGCACAGCAATTGCTTTGGTGATAACAAACTATGGGCCAGATTACAAGTGGAGCACTAAATATTTTTTTTTCTCACGAGCAAACACGGCTGGATGTAAACTTTTGAAGAAGGCGGGTTAGTGAGCATATTACAAGTTGAAAGTAAACTTCTAATATCACATCCACATTAACTTCTTCTCCAAATAGATTTTAATGGAGTGCGATTTAAAAAAAAACCAAATCACTTATCACTGTTAAACCGCACAAGACCTACATCGCTAAACCCAAAGTGAGTTATGAATACTTTGAATTCCAATGTTCTTCACGAAAAATGTATTTTTATATATATATATATATATATATTTGAGATTTTTTGTAAAATATACATCTATACCTATATATCTCTATACAAATATATATATAAATATATATTTAAAAATAAAAAGAACATTTTCTTCTACGTGAAGAACATTGGATTGTAAAATATTTACATTAATTACACAGTAAAAAAACATAAAATTTAAAAATGTAAATGCTTTTTTAAATTTTAAGGTATTTGAGTAGAAAGGGCTCCAAATTGTATGTGTGTATATACGTATATATATATATATATATATATATATATATATATACACATACACACACACACACACACACACACAATATAGACCTTTCCATTCACCTTGTCATAAACAATAGTGTATATGTAAGTATATGTATTTGAGCACACAAACCTGATGAACGCAAATTTAGTTTGCGCTCAAAAGAACATGTTTATTTTTATTTTTGTATTATGCACGCAAGTTGGTGTGGTCGCAATATTGGTTATCATCAGCACCCGTGCTAACAATAGCGCACCACTTGTGATCTAGTACAATTAGGTTTTTACACCTTATTTTGGTAACAAAAATGGATACATCAAATTCAACACACCATGGCTGTTGTGCAAAACTAAACTTTTTTACCTGTTTAACTGTATTCCAAGTTGATTTGGAATGAATCTATTAGCTATCCAATTGGTAAACACAAACACATTAACGCCTTTAACCCATTTGGTATTTCAGTGATCAACATCCACTATCAGCTGCTATGAGTGTCATTGTGGGAAATGGAGATCACATCTCATGTGTCTTAACAAACTCAACTGTGCTTGATTCTGATCACTTTATTAATGTAAACTATTGTCTGTTCCTGCTTTCTCAACATAAAGAAGAAAATTCAGTAAGATTGGAATCAACCCCATATGTGTTTAGTCCCCACAAAGCATTGTAGCTTGCTGAACGTGTTATGCTTGGCAGTTGCAAGGCGTGGGGAATCTATGTACTGTATTTAACCACTTTGCCCTTTAAGTACCAGTAGTATTGGAGTACTGTTTTAAATATGAAACAAATGTAGCCAAGTGGGGAAAATATTTTTTGACCTAAGTAGAGGACATGTGTAGTCACAAATATAATTACTTTTATATTGACTTGTGTTCTTATTTTCATTACAGACCAACACGTATCAGGCTGTGTTAGTCACTGATGGAATCTATTCATTTTGTTTGATTCTCTTTGAAGATGGAAGAATGAACTGGCAATACAATACACTCCCTAATTATTACTATGTTAAAATGGGATATTTTAGGTAAAAATTATACTATAGAAAATTCTGTATTCAATTATTTTGGGCTAGGTGTTTTTGGCTGCACTTTCTAAAACTAACTATAATTATTGTTAGTTGTGTTGATTAGTGGAAAGTGAAAGAAAACTATTACAATGTTTTAAAAATTGCTATTATCATGTTAACATATTTTAAGGCATTTTACATATAAAATAAGCTAATTTTACATTCAAGGACAAAATTTATATTTGACCAAATTTGTCTATGTGTATGTAGTTTGTTTGTTTAATGGACAGTGCACTAAAAAAAATCATCCATCTTAAAGAGTTACATATATATTTTTTTTATTTGTTATGATGTTTAAAATAAAACTGCACCCTATATTGTTGTATCCTACGATTGATTATTGGCTTGCTCATTTGCTCATATATAATTCCTGTTAATGCTTATTGGCTGATAGGTAGTTTCTGCTTATTGTACATGCCAGCCAGAGAGTATTACTGATATTCCTGTAGCAGAAACCAGCTTCTAGGGGCTAGAAATGTAATGCGTTTGAATTTTTTTTTTTACCTATAACCTATGTTTTTGCTTTTAGTGGGGCTTTTTCAACAACTGCCACTAATTTTCCAGCATTCAATGACCCTCAGACAGAGCCAAATGTTAGCCTCAAAACAAGATATACCCCAGATCAGTCTCTAGGATACAATACAAGTGAGTACTTGGATAACAACCAGGTTTAGTAGTAACGGCTTTTCAATATTATTAACTTTTAATGTTTGGTTTGGGCCAGATTACAATATCTAACTATAAAATGACTGATCTGAAATATCATCAATATCTGAGAAGCTGAATTGTCTGTTTTGTTGTTTTCATTACAGAGAAAAATGGCTTATGGGCTTATCGTCTAGAGTTTAATACACCAAGTACTACAACTCCTCAACAGCAATGTCTGAAATGGTATTACAAAGACATTGATAATAATCAGTATCCATACTGGGAGAATTTCACTCGCCCGTGCCCCTGCTCCTACGGGCAGGCTACTTTTGATTCTTCATTTACATCTTCCAGCTCACTACAGTTATACGACTTCCAACAGAAAAATGCCGGTACAGTTTTTATGTTTTCTTTTTATCTATTTATTTTTTGCAAACTACTGTTGTATTGGGGTTAATATTGGAACAATCACTAGTGTCTAAAAATCTGTGGAATTCTTGAGAAGAAAAGTGTAAGACCCTGACACTATCATTCTTGCGCATGACTCATTCTTATACTGTCTGAGTTTCTTCTCCTTCCAGTCACTCTTTTTTTTATTTACCAGCCATGTTCCACCTATTTTTCTACAACAGTTACTTTAAATGTACAGCTGTACAGTTCAGCATGGTTGTATGGGGAGGACGTTGGTAGGATATTTAGACAAATATTAATTAGACACTAATTTTTACCTCTAGTATATGCACTCATTAATGCTAGCTTACAAACATATCTCATCTTCCAAAGAGCAAAAGTATTCCTAAGCACAGTGCAAAAGATTGGTGTATGAGCAGCTTATAATTATATAAAAAAAGAAAGTAGGTGATATAAATTCTGAGTATTAATGTAATTTATTTTGTTGCAGATTTAAATCTAGCTGCATTCCAAAGTTCATCTACCTCTTCAGATGGAGGAGGCACAAGATGCTACTACAATTATTTTGGAAGTCTTATTTATGGAGAGAAAGAAAAATACTTGCCAACCCCTTGGGCATATAATCCTACATGGATGCAGTATTACTTTCCATACAGCTATTATTTGCAACAGTATAACCAATTTATGAGAACAGTGTTGCCTTCACTTCAACAGCAATACAAAGGTAATCAATGTTTATGCCCTACTTTCATTTGTTTAATTTGTTTTACTTTTCTAAATAACCTTGCATACTTATATCTGGTTAAATAACAATGCAATATATTTTACAAGCACATTCTGATTAATTAAATCCATTTAAATTCTTATAGTATGATTAAGAATATAATGAAAAGCATATCCATACCCCCTTTAAGTATAATAAAACAATGCTAGAATCCTATCTAAAAAAAATATTATGTTTGATCAATAATGTGCTACAGATGAAAAGGAGAAAAATTGAATGCTTTCATAATTCATTAGTTCATTAACAAAGACTGTAGTGAAAATAAGATATTAAAACATTATACAGTGTATGGCCATGTACCCCATCACAAACTGGTCTGTAGGAGGCCAATTAACTTGAAGATAGAACTTATAAACGCACAAATGAGAGAAAATTGGTTATTGTAAAATGTTCTTTCTATCATTTGATGTGATTTATATGTTTTCCCTTAATGGTTGAAATAAAATATATCACAATATCTTAATAAACAAAAAACAAAGAGGGCACATTTAATACCTTCTTGGAATGTACTGGCATTGTGTGCCTAATGGACATTTCTCCAGCTATGAGCCACAGTGACATTTTATTTCTCCTTTCACAGAGAATGAGGTTGACCCATACAATAACTGTTGCAGAGATTCAGGGTCATCAACTCTTTGTGCTATGTACAGACAGAGGAGGCCTTTTGATTCTTGTTTTGGATACATTCCACCACGTATAGGTAAGTATTACATTGTGAATGTAGATAGTTCTTGTGTAGAAATGCTACATTTTGTGTCTCACTGATAATAACATTAGTTTTGTTTTCTATGTAAGGTTTTTTCTTTGGAGACCCGCACATTAGCACACTGGATGGTGTGCAATACACATTTAATGGTCTGGGTGAGTTTATTTTGGCTAATGTCAAAGACGAGAATGGTACAGTGATCTTCAGACTTCAGGGACGTACAGCCCGGGCTGGGAATGGAACCTCTCAAGCAACAAACTTTGTGGCACTGGCAGCAGAAATAGACAACATGACCAGGGTAAATGTTGTGAATTAAATACATATGAATTCTTAGTATTCCATAATTGGTTATGGGAATAATTTAAAAGGGAATAATTTAAAATAATAATTAATTTAGACTGATCATCAACAGTTATCCTGATGTTTACTCACATGTTCACTTCGAAAATATTTTGCCCAAGATGTGGTGAAATGTTTAAAACTGAAACGAATTCTACTTTAAAATAATACCAATTCGTTATAAAATCCCTTTTTAAAGCTCTCACTTATTTATTTTCAATTCTGCCACATAATTGCTTTCTACGGTCTTTAATGTATCAATTGTACTTTATAAATTGATACACCACAGTAAAGCCTGCATTTTAACATTTTCAGTGAAATTATATAACTCAAAAAGCAAACAATTCTATCATTTTAAACACACACATTAAAACTATGTTTATGCACTTAAACTTGTATGGCTATTTGGAATTTCCTTTATAATAATTCAGTTTTTACGTGCATTTTTTGCAGATTGAGTGGAATGTGGTTAATGGAAATTCAACTACTGTGAGGATTAATGGAAAAGAATTTGAAGTTTCAGGTAAGATAATGTGCTCAAAAGTGACCCCTCTATGTCTTTAACATGTTTTTAAAACATTTCGAAGTTTCTATATTTATATAACAATGTGTGATATCTGTTTTAATATTCTGTTATTTGTGCATAGAATAATTTATTCTCATGAGAAGAGTAAGGTCAGACTGGAGTTCTGTTACTGTCCTTCAATGGGCTGTAAACAGAAGCCAGTACAAAGGAAATAGTTAAAATGCTAACAGATCATTAGTGTGGCTGGTAAGAAACTAGTCAAATTGGTAATCAGCATCCAGGTAAACAAATCAATCACATTCACCAATTAAAGAAAAGTATTTGATTATAAATCTCCAGTGTAACCTTTGTGTAGACTGTAGAGCAACAGCAATGGCTTAAAAAAAGATACCATCTGGATATAGACTTTACATATGTGAGTGGTAAGGGAGTGTCTGTGTTGCTAAAAGGAAAAAGCTGGATCTTTTTGCAACACAAAGTAGAAGTAATATTCAATATTTTGTTTCTCTTTTAAGAAAATTCCACATACATTAGCAAAACTACCTTAGAGAAAACAAGCCAAAATGAAGTAAAAGCATCTTTTGGTGATGGGATCTCACTGACAGTAACTGCCAAGCTGGGAGCTTTGAGCTTTGTCACAGTTTTGGATAATTCATATCAGAATGCAACAGAGGGGCTGCTGGGTAAGTGCTTTTCCTTAGAAATAAGTAGTTCTCATGAGTGATTGTATGTGGTTTAAGGGAATGCTGTGTTTTTTATGTACAAAAGCCAAAGGAGTACAGATTTTCAGTCTTTAGAATGTGAAGATCCTGTATATAACACATTTTATTCCCATCCCTTTAGTACATTTTTTTTCACAAAACTAAAAATATAATCCCTTACCTTCTTATTGAATCAGTAGATATCAAAATTTTATGAACTGAAATTAATGGCAATCTCAAGCCCTTTAAAAGGCACTTAGGTATAGCCACTATAATAAGGCTCATGTAGAAATCTTCTCAAATCTCACCCTGCATGCAGCCTTAAACAGTAAAATGTGTCAATCTGTTATTAGCTGGAAGTCAGTGCTTTCTGTAATGTTCTGTGAAATGACTGGGCACTGCATAGGGCAGTGTAGAGCAAATGGGCACTGATTCGTCTCCTGCCTTAAAGAGACAAAACTTCTGCCAAACCAACCTACCCAATGAAGATATTGTATGTTGACTTTTATTGTGTATTGTGAGGAAAGCAGCTAAAACTGAAGCACTGACACAGTGCTGTGACATATTTTAAAGTATGGATTGGATCATTAAATTATAACATTACAGAATCAAATACATTTTTTTTGCCTTTGTTCCTTTTGCAGTAAAAGGCGTTGCTCTTTTAAATCCATTATATATAAAATGGAAGTCCCTATTATGTTAATCATTAGAACATAAATCATCATAAATTAAACTAAATGATTTAACTAATAATCTTTCATTCAAGTTTTAAAAAGATCAAATTATTCATGGGTTAGATTATAAGATTTTCAATCTGTTGCTTAATTTATCTTGGATACATATGCTAATGATGCACTCAAAGAAAATACAATTATGGTAAACAGTGCAATATATATATTTTTTTAACAGGTATTTTCAATGATGATAAAACAGATGACTTAATGGCTGCTAATGGAACCATTCTAGAATATAATGGAGAGAAACTCCCAAATGAGGCCCTAATCTATGAAATTGGAATGACATGTAAGTACAAGTATTTTCTTACCATTAAAGTCACCAGCTCCTACTGAGCATGTGCTAGATTCACAGAATATACGCATATATGCTTTTGTGATTGGCTGATGACTGTCACATGATACGGGGGAGTGGAAATTGACATAACTTTGAAATTTGTCAGAAAAAAATCTAATACTTATTTGAAGTTCAGACATACGGGCCTATTTATGAAAGGTCTTGCGGACCTGATCCGACAGTGCGGATCAGGTCCGCAAGACCTCGCTGAATGCAGAGAGCAATACGCTCTCCGCATTTAACATTGCACCAGCAGCTCACAAGAGCTACTGGTGCAACGCCACCCCCTGCTGACTCGTGGCCAATCGGCCACCAGCAGGGAGGTGTCAATCAACCCGATCATACTCCTCATCAGAGCAGGCGGACTGGGTTATGGAGCAGCGGTCTTTAGACCGCTGCTTCATAACTGGTGTTTCTGGCGAGCTTGATAAATGGGCCCCTAAGTGCTATTGCATTGTCTTTTTATCATGCATTTGTTGATTATGCAACTATACTGTACTTACTGGTCCTTTAAATAAAAACAATTGTTTTCCTAAATAAAACAGCATTCTTATCCAATCCTACAATATATGTTAGAACCAAGCTTGTAGATGGATATTACTATATTTTAGTGGATGATATTACTATATTTTACATAGTGTTTGAAATTAACTGGTAATTTGTATCTATATATGATGATTTTATTGAACAATATTATTTACATAGCCAAAGGTTGTCTTGAATATTTTGTATTAGCAAGTTACACTCACCTTTATAAGCTAATGAGTATGAATAATGTTACTGTTTGTCTTCATAGGGAAAACCACTCATCTGAACAGCATCTTTACTTACAATGAGACTGAAGGAGAATCCTGGTTCACCTACAGTAATAACAGTTTTGTGCCCAAATTTTATGATGAGCTACTTTTGACCAGTGATCCAGAAATGGTCCAGAAAGCTAATGAAACGTGTAAAGGGAATGACGAGTGTATCTTTGACATCTTGAGTACTGGGGATTTTGCTGTGGGAGAAGCCACGCTGGAGAGCACTAATTCATTCTTGAAACAGAGCAACACCATGAGTAAGATGAGTTTCATGCTGTTGTCTCCCAGAAGCCGGCGTTCAGCTGTTAATGTTAAAATGAACAGAGATAGACAATATAGTCTACATGTTTACTTATTGTTTTTTCATGTAATGATTTTTTTTGGTATAGTGCATACAAATTGTTAAATATCTTATTGATGCATTCAGAAAGTATAAAAAAGTGTCATACAGAAATGATTATCCCTTCACTTCAGAAACTGCCTTTGCAAATTTTCAGCAAGTAAAAAATTGACAGGATATAACGTTTCTAATTAAATAATCTTTCTGTTTTGAGTACAGATACCAGTCACCAATACCTGTATTTAAATTAATGGATAACAACTGACAACATTAAATTCCTCTTTCGCCAGATAACTTTCCTCCCAATGTAACCGGGCCAACTGTCATAAACGCAGAACTGAACAAGACTGTAACGGTGTATTACACAGCTACTGACCAAAACAATGACACTGTGGTCTTCTCACTGTTGTCAGACTCCCTTGATATAAGCATAAATGGTAAGGATGTTGTTATGAGCCACCTGCTCCTTATGTACAGTCAATATATAAATACATTTTTGGGGCTTTTCATACGAAAAAGTTATTTTCCTTTAAGGCTATGAGCACTGGACTCAGACTTAAAGTGACATTCTTGTCAAAATGAAATGTTCATGATTCGGATAGGGCATACAATTTTAAACAACGTTCCAATTTCCTTTAATCATAATATTTTCTCTGTTCTCTTGGTATTTTTTGTTGAAACTAAACCTAGGTAGGCTCATATGATCAGTGCATTCTGACACTTTTTCACAGCTATACAGTGCTAGCTCATGTGTGCCATATAGATAACATTGTGCTCACTCACGTTAGGTTATTTATGAGTCAGCACTGGTTGGCCAAAATGCATGTCTATCAAAAGAACTAAGATAATGGGGCATTCTGCAGAGGCTTAGATACAAGGTAATCACAATGGTAAAAAGTATATTAATATAACTTGTGTTGGTTATGCAAAACTGGGGAATGGGTAATAAGCTGATTTTTTTAATCTTTTTAAAGAAAACCAAATCCTGTGGTAGACTGTGCCTTTAAGGTTATACACAAAATACACATGATCCTGAAATGTGGTTATAGATTCACCATAAATTCATCATTTCATCTGTGAAACAATTTTCTTGAATTTTAAAGTTGTCCAAAAGAGTTGATTCACTAAGATTTTAAGAAGATCATCAAGCTTTAGTGAATGGGCATTAGATATATGGTCCTTACTGAGAATGTATTTAAATGATTAATGACTCTACAGAAGTGTGAAATATTTTTTATTCTTTAAAGTGACGGTAAATGCTAGCATTTTTGAAATGCTAGGATTTACCAGTGCAACAAATAAAAGGGACTTTCAGTCATTATTTATAACATACTTCCAGCTGAAAGTTCCTTTATTTGTCAGCAGTGTATGCCACGCTGAGCGCCGCAGGCCGCCCACAGCAGAATGCTATTATTTTAATGAGGTGACGTTTCCACCTCTTAGCCAATAGCCATGCAGCTGGCATTATGCTGAAAAGCTAGCACTATTGGCTAAGATCACCTCACTGAAAAATAACGTTCTGCTATTGGTGGCCTGAGGTTCTCACTGTAGCATATGCTGCTGCCAAATAAACACATTTCAGTGGGAAGTAGTTTATATTTAATGACTGAAAGTCACTTTTATTTGTTGCACTGGTAACTCCTAGTGTTTCAAAAACACTAGGATTTACCATCACTTTAATACAATTTTGTGATGTTTATTGTGAATGTAATTGTTTGTTATTTTATAGACAGTGGCGTCCTTGTGTGGAACCCCACCAGTTCAGCTCCTATTAATGTCACTCTCCGAGCAAGTGATTCCAAAGTTGTTTCAGAAATAGCCTTGACATTTGTTCTTTGTACTTGCACCAATAATGGCAGCTGTCTCTATGATCAGACAACAAATGTAGAAAACAGCACAAACTTTAAGGTAAGAAGATTCAATAAATGCTTAATATTTGCATCACTTTAAAGGGACATTTAACTCAAAATTAAATCTCCACATAAAGGGCTAGATTACAAGTGGAGCACTATTTCAATATGAGCATCGTTATTTTTTAAAATATAACTGTACAAAACAGTAATAAGAGGTTAAAGTGAGGGGATGTGGGTTGTTAGAAAAACAAATAGCACTGAAAAGAGCCTTTACATTGTGGTCAATGGGGACTGTGTTCACTGTTAATATACAGTATATATACACATAGAAACACATAAATATATATGTATATATTCATATACATATATATTTTGAATTTGCTGCCCAACGGTGCTCTCTAGTCAGTGCAAAGCTTACAGGCAATGTGAAAGCGAGGTTGCGTTCGCATTGCACTTAACTTATAATACCAGCACACATTTGCATGCAGCAATTTTGCACTCCACTTGTAATCTAGCCCAAAAGGCTTAATACTTTCAGTATGTATTTTACATGCTTTTTGTAAAAGATGTCCAAAAATGTGCTTGTCCCAGAGAGGCTTGAATGACTTAAGAATATGTATATTTACCTAAGCCTGTAACACTCTACACAGTGGTTGGTTAGCTCACAGTAAAAGCTTATTTACATCTGCCCCTAAATGGCCACAGTATACAAAGCCAGGGGCATGGATTCCACCAGGCTTTTCAAGATGATTTTTTTGCAAAACCTTGTAAGTTGTGTTAATGAAATGACAGTATTAAATCCTTTCAAAACATTTATTTTTCAAAGTCTGGCCTATGCCAAGATTTTTATTTCTCTTCACTAATAATTGCAGACTGAGATGTATCTAAAGATCATTACAGTTTTACTGCACAAGACATAACACCAGTTTTATTGTGAGATGGAAGATGAATTTATTTCTTAACATTGTTTGATAGCTTGCTGGATGTAATTGTTCGGCTGCTTGGACAGGATTTTACTGTGAAGAAGATTACAACGGATGCTTGGAAAATAAGTGCTATCTTAAAGACACCTGTGTTGACAATATAGCTCCTGCAGAAGGATTCTCATGTGGGTCATGCCCAAATGGGATGAGTGGAGATGGAATGAACTGCTTTGGTAAGAACCCCTTCATATCTCTCTGATTATAGACCCTATTATGTTTGTTTGTTTTAGCTAAAATAGGACATTTCAAAATGTATTTCAGTTTTATTTCTTTTCTTAAAAAAAACACATTCCATCCCTGAAAAAAAACCAAACTATTATTGTATTAACTTGCAGAAGTAAGTCCCGTTTCAACAGTAAAGAAGAGCTGGTTGCCCATAGCAGCCAGTGAGAATTAATAGGAATCAAAATCAAATTTGCAGTATTAGCTTTACCTACTCTGTGAGATTACTGCCCTTGCTGCTTCAAACTGTTCCTCAAAAAACAACAACTCATCGCTTAGTCCTTTAAAATGATATGACCACTGTCTGACCCCATATTCATTTTCCTCAATCTCCCTACAATCAGAGTACCATCATCACCTGTATCTACTATGTTTGGCTTTGTGCACATGATGAATTTATTGCAGCCTGTTGAATATATTCTAACCTTATACATAAAGCATAAATATAATACAAACAATACCAAGCAGGGCTGTAGAAATAGAACTATATTTTCAAGTCTAAGTAAAACACATAACTATTCAATAAATATAAGGAAATGCCTAATTTCCTCTGCAGGGGCTCAGTGGACTAACTAAAATGTACAGTCTTTTTTATTATTAATACAAACCAATAAACTGTTAAACTATACAATTGATGCTAGTCTGCTAAATAGATTGTTTGGGAAATGGGATAATATACACTGGTGTGGGTACATGATGTCTATACAATTTTCCTTTTTAATATTGATTCCAGATATCAATGAGTGTTATCTCAATGTATCAAATTGTCAACAAATTTGCAACAATTATTTTGGTGGATACGACTGCAGCTGTCAGGACGGATACAAAGTGAATAGTTTGGACATCTCCAAATGTGATGGTACTGTATTTCCTCTTACATGTTGGGTCATTGTTTGCTCCATTACATCTGTAAACGGATGATTCCTTGGCTTGTACAGGCTACTGAGTTATGGACACCAACACGTTAAATAGTTTAAAGGGACATTCCAGCCAAGATTAAAAACAACTTGGAAGCAATTCAGTTCTGAATAGAGGCATTTTTTGTAATATATATGTATTAGTAAAAATGCTTATTATAAAAGCTATAGCTTTTTCAAAAGTGGATATAAGTATTTTAAACACAGCACTTGCTCAGAGAGCGTAAGGTGCTTGAACCATTAGTGACTCAATTTGTTGATTTCTGATATGATATAAGCCCCACTGGCTCTCTGAGCAACTGCAGAATGTTAAATGCTTGTGCACTGGGAATATCTAGCTATGCTTCACATGCATGTGAAGAGAAAAATGTTAACACTAAAACAGTTATAACTTTTCCTAGAAGTATTGTTGCCAATACATGTATATTGCAAATATGTTTCTTTTCAAATATGTAATTCATCTATGTGCATTTAAAATTTGACCGGAATGTCCCATTAAGATGTTGGTAGCATAGATATTGTGTATTATGCAGCATCTATTTTGAGATTCTTATCTTTATGTTTTATGTACTCTTTTTATATTGCCTGTATGTTACAATAGATATTATTTCCATGTTTGAAAACTAAATTATTTTCTCCTTCCTATAAGATATTGATGAATGTGCCAATTCCCCATATCCGTGTGGTGAAAACACTGTTTGTCAAAATATGCCTGGAAACTACTCTTGTCAATGTGATGAAGGGTACAGAGGAGATCCAGACATTTTGTGTGTTGGTAAGTAAAGTATATCAGCTGTTAGAATCCTGTTACTCCGGTAGAAGACCAAAGATATACGTTAGCTCTAAACACATGGCAACTTTTACATCAATATATGAATTTTCTAAGAATGGTGGATTACAAAAAACACTGAATAAAGTAACAGGTAGCCATTATTTTACAACAATATTTTGCAATGATTCACAAAAATTGACAGCACTGAGAACATACATCGAAAAGGGGGACATAAAAAAAATATATTGCACTTTATGAGAACTCTCTTTGACAGGATAAATTACCAACAATAGATAATTATCTGAAAATTAGTGAAAGGCAATTAAGATATTTTTGCACAGGAATTGAAAATGCAGTGTTCTAAGCGACATTATTTAAAAAAAAAAAAAAATGACATAAAAAGTTAGATAAGAGCCTTGAAAGTGATGCAGTATAACTGTAAAAAAAAAAAGCTGAAAAGAAAAAATCTACTGAACATCTCTTTATAAAAAAAGTAGATATTTTACCTCAAAATTTCCTCAGCTCACCAGAGGATGTGCTCTTGGAACAGTTATTATTCACACTTTGTTTTATAAGATTTAACTGAAAACTTTCATAGTAAACTTTCTTAACTGAGGAGGGAAATAAAATGACTGTGCCTGCACATGGCGATGCATGCTCTCTTGCAAGTCCTGGGACTAGCATCCTGATTGGCTGCTTAAAGCCCCTTTACAATGGGATGTGACTACTGAGGAGATTTTCCTTTTTTTTACATTAAGATGATTAAATGATATTTTCTAGTCAGCTTTTTACTGTTAGGCTGCATCAATTTCAAGCGCTTCTGCATTTGGGTACCATGTCCCTTTAAGGTTATTTACAGTATGAAAACATATAAAACTTATATAAGTGAGTTTTTTTACTTTCATAGCATGCATTTCAGAGCTTTAAATATAATATATTATGAATGTCAGTTTTGAGAGGTTCTTGAAATATAATGCAATGGCCTAGATTTAATAAAACCACTGCGTGGAACTAATATCACACGGAAAATAAATGTGATGTATCATTATCTAATATAATTTAAATGTTAAAAGGGACACTAAATAAATGCTAGATAGAATGATGCATTCAAAGAAACGATTAGTATTAAAATAACATAGATATATTTTTTAAAGTGTCATTAGCTGTTTAAATATTGACAAATTAAGTGTAAAGTTTTATTGTCTATAAAACAATCGGAGCTGCCATATTGTAACTTAGGTTACCTTACCTGCTGTTGCCAATTAGGGACAGTTATAAATAGGTCACTAGAGTGTGCAGCCAATGGCTGTGTGGAATGTAACAGTGTACCTATTTCCATTTCTAACAGGAACTGAAAAGCTCCACAATTTCAGAATGCATTTACAGGAAAAGGGGACAAAATAAATAATTAAAGTATATTGCAAAGTTTTTTTTATATATTTGATTTATAATTTTATATTACCATCTCAAAGTGTTTAATGTCCCTTTAATGTTAGATAATTCAATATGTAATTAAAATATCCTTTAACTAAAACAGAGGGGAATCAGGGGTATCTATTGAAACAAAATGAAACAAAAAGAGGCGCAGAAGGTAAATAAGGCCTTCAGAAGAAAGGGGTACTTTTGTATGTTTATATAAGTATAATTACTACTGGTTATTCTTATTTGTAGATATCAATGAATGTGAAATGACTAATTCAACCATCTGCCCCCTACAATCTATTTGTATCAACAACAATGGATTCTACGTTTGTGAATGTTTTTCTGGCTATAATGGAACCAATTGCACAGGTAAGTTGCAGCCAACATGATATTTAAAAGCAAAACTAGATATTTCCATAAATACATGTTGCTATTTTCTTTTCTTTCTTTTTTTTTTAGATAATAGAAAACTTAAACATGCTGATTAGTATATGGGTACTGTGATCTAGTAACTTGTTTTTCTAAAAAGACTGTATAGAAAAATATTTATATGTTTTTACATTGTAGATATTAATGAATGTGAGGCAAATTCCACATGTCCTCTGCATTCAACATGCAAGAACACCCTGGGATCTTTCAAATGTGACTGTGAGTCTGGCTATGAGGGTGAGAATTGTACAGATATTGATGAGTGTTCACGTGGCCTGGATAACTGTAGCCCTTTGGCAGACTGTAGTAACACAGATGGATATTTCCTCTGCACGTGCACAAGTGGATTCTCGGGTAATGGGATCCAGTGTGAAGGTAAGATTGCTTCCTTGTGATGTGACATGATAACATAAGATGGTTACAAACTTAAATTCATTACTATTTGAGTATCAAAGCAGAATCTACTATTCATTAGAGCAATGGTAACAGTAGAGTAAAAATATAAAAAGTTGGTAAAATATATCTAATTTATTTTTTAAGGGTTACTATTGAAATAATAAACAAGCACAAATTATTTGAAGAACATACAGAACTGGTGTTGACAAGTCAGAAATATAAATAATCCGAAACTCCTGCAAAAAAATAAACACAAAACAGGAAAGCAAAATAGATAACTAATAATATTTTCACAAACAAAAACATTTGCATTTAACATAATGCACACAAAAAAGTGATGAAGGTGTTTAAAATTTTCAACTTTACTATGTAAAAAAGATGAATATATCAGTCACACTTGAAAAGGGATAAAAACAAAAATTGTTATGATTTTCAAGATGTTTCCATAGAATGTGAGGAGTTAAACACATAGTGATCGAGTTTATTCCAATTTTTCTCCAGATATCAATGAGTGCCAGCTTAATACCTCTAATTGTGGAATAAATACAGACTGTGTAAACATTAATGGATTTTATCTATGTCCATGCAAGTCTGGATATGAACTTGTGAATGGCTCTTGTGTTGGTGAGTAAAGTGGTATCTTTCTTAAAAACCTCTTTGGCGGTGAGAAGAGTTTTGTGCTAAATTCAATAATTTCAATAAATAATTTACCAAAGCGCATACAGAATTTAATTAAAGGGACAGTCAAGTCCAAAAAAAACTTTCATGTTTCAAATAGGGCATATAATTTTAAACAACTTTCCAATTTACTTTTATCACCAATTTTTCTTTGCTCTCTTGGTATTCTTAGTTGAATGCTAAACCTAGGAGGTTCATATGCTAATTTCTTAGACCTTGAAGGCCGCCTCTAATCTAAATGCATTTTGATAGTTTTTCCCCACTAGAGGGCATTAGTTCACGTGTTTCATATAGATAACATTGAGCTCATGCACGTGAATTTACCATTGAGACAGCTCTAATTGGCTAAGATGCAAGTCTGTCAAAAGAACTGAAATAAGGGGGCAGTCTGCTGAGGCTTAGATACAAGGTAATTACAGAGGTAAAACGTGTATAATTATAACTGTGCTGGTTATGCAAAACTGGGGAATTGTTAATTAAAGGATTATCTATCTTTTAAAACAACAAAAATTCTGGTGTTGACTGTCCCTTTAATAAGTTTTTAAGTATGTGAGGCAAAGATACGCCTTGCTGTTGCACTACTCAAAGGCTGAGTGTTTATGAAAAAATCTGGGATGTATGCCCTAGTTTCCATTGATGTGATAAATTGTGGAAACCAATGATAAAAATATCTATCTCCATTAAACTCTATGGAGATTTTTTATGTCACCGCCAGTTTTCAAACGTTTCCAACTCAATGGAAACTAGGCCCTATGTTGGCCATTAAGTGATAGTGATGACTATGGCAACTGATACATGAATACAGAATACAGGTCAAAAGTATATCTAAATCCAAAGTTATTTCTACTCAGAGTATTTTATGGTAAACATTAGTAGTTTTAACAAACGTGTATTTCCAACCACATTAAATGGACATGAAACCCATTTTTTCTTTCATTATTCAGATATACATGTAGCATGTGTTTTTAAACAACTTTCCAGTTATTTTTCAATTTACTTCTATTACTTTGTTTCGTTCTCTTGGTATCTTTTGTTGAAAAGCATACATATGAAGGCTCAGGTGTTGCTGATTGGTGGCTGCACATATATGCCTCATGTTACTGACTCACCCAATGTACTCAGCTTGCTCTCAGTAGCGCATTGCTGCTTTTTCAACAAATGATACCAAGAGAATAAAGCAAATTAAATAATATAAGTAAATTAGAATGTTGTTTTTAAATTGTATTCTCTATCTGAATCAATTAATGAATCAATTAAGAAAACATATGGTTTCATGTCCCTTTAAAAGCAATTGATTACAACTAATCGTAACAGTACTAATAATAAGATTTCAAAAAGCACAGAGAACAGTAATTATATTCTGATCACAGTGGGGTCGATTACAAGACCAACAATAAGTTTGCCAAGGCTCAAGGAATTTAAAAGGAACCATGTTAATAACTTTAGCACGAGTGAAAAGAATACGTCTCATGCTTTTGGGATTCACAACAGGAATTTCTGCTGCCAGGATTCATAAGCTAGGGTAGCCATTTTAATTCCAGTTAAGTGTATATCCATCTCATTGTTACCAGTCTTCAAATGCAGGTATTTATTAGTTAAAATTAGTAATTGTGTGATGCATTTTTAAATTCAGAACTTAGAAAGTTTTGTGTTCACCAAAAAGTCAGTTCTGTTCAGTAATTACATTCTGCCCTCTTTACATTACATATCTTTAAAAAATAATACAGTGACATTACATTATCAAATTGTTCAATTCTACAATATACATTTTATTTCACGGAAACTATTATTTCTGATTCTATCACTTTGTTGCAGACATTAATGAATGTAACAGTTCACAATACTGCTCAGAAGACGGAGAGACCTGTTTGAACACTTTAGGAAGTTTTAATTGCGTTTGCAGCACCGGATACACAAGAGAGAATGACACCTGCATAGGTAAACTGAAATAGTATATAATATGAAACATAACATTTTACAGGAGATAAGACCTTCTTAGTAATTTTAAGACTGGATCACTGTACTGTTACCAATAAACAGATCTTATACCTGAAACATGTTTTCCACAACCCAGCTTTATTATTGCAAACATACGGCTAGATTACGAGTTGTGCATTAGGGTAAAAAAGCAGCGTTAAGAGGTCCTAACGCTGCTTTTTTACGCTCGCTGGTATTACGAGTCTTGCAGGTTTAGGTTGACCGCACACTTCTTTGGCCTTACCGCAAAACGACTAAGTAAACTATGTAAAGTCTTTTTTCTATGGGACTTCCATAGTGCTGATATTACGAGTCTGTCCTGGGAGGCCAAAAAGTGAGCGGTAGACTCTCCTGTCAAGATTCCTAACACATTTAAAAGTCAGTAGTTATGAGTTCTATGGTACAACACTGTAGCATAAAACTCATATCTAAAGTGCTAAAAAGTAAACTAACACCCATAAACTACCTATTAACCCCTAAACCGAGGCCCTCCCGCATCGCAAATACTAAAATAAAAATTTTAACCCCTAATCTGCCGCTCCGGACACTGCCGCCACCTACATTATATTTATTAACCCCTAATCTGCTGCCCACAACATCGCTGACATCTGCATTATATTTATTAACCCCTAATCTGCCGTCCCCAATGTCGCCACCACTATAATAAACATATTAACCCCTAAACCGCCGCACTCCCACCTCACAAACATTAGTTAAATATTATTAACCCCTAATCTGCCGGCCCTAACATCGCTGCCACTTACCTACACTTATTAACCCCTAATCTGCCGCCCCCAACGTCGCCGCCACTATAATAAACATATTAACCCCTAAACCGCCGCACTCCCGCCTCACAAACATTAGTTAAATATTATTAACCCCTAATCTGCCGGCCCTAACATCGCTGCCACCTACCTACATTTATTAACCCCTAATCTGCCGCCCCCAACGTCGCCGCAACTATATTAAAGTTATTAACCCCTAAACCTAAGTCTAACCCTAAACCTAACACCCACTAACTTAAATATAATTTAAATAAATCTAAATAAATATTCCTATCAACTAAATTATTCCTATTTAAAACTAAATACTTACCTATAAAATAAACCCTAAGCTAGCTACAATATAACTAATAGTTACAATGTATCTAGCTTAGGGTTTATTTTTATTTTACAGGCAAGTTTGTATTTATTTTAACTAGGTAGGATAGTTATTAAATAGTTATTAACTATTTAATAACTACCTAGCTAAAATAAATACAACTTTACCTGTAAAATAAAACCTAACCTAAGTTACACTAACACTACACTATAATTAAATAAATTAACTAAATTAAATGCAATTACCTAAATTAAATTATATTAAATTAGCTAAAGTACAAAGAACAAACAAACACTAAATTACAGAAAATAATAAACAAATTACAGAAATTTAAACTAATTACACCTAATCTAATAGCCCTATTAAAATAAAAAAGCCCCCCCCAAAATAAAAAAAAAACCCCTAGCCTAAACTAAACTAACAATAGCCCTTAAAAGGGCCTTTTGCGGGGCATTGCCCCAAAGAAATCAGCTCTTTTACCTGTAAAACAAAATACAAACAACCCCCCCAACAGTGAAACCCACCACCCACACAACCAACCCCCCAAATAAAATACTATCTAAAAAAACCTAAGCTCCCCATTGCCCTGAAAAGGGCATTTGGATGGGCATTGCCCTTAAAATGGCAGTTAGCTCTTTTGCCGCCCAAACCCTAATCTAAAAAAATAAAACCCACCCAATACACCCTTAAAAAACCTAACACTAACCCCCTGAAGATCGACTTACCGGGAGACGTCTTCATCCAAGTCGGGCAAAGTTGTCCTCCAGACGGGCAGAAGTCTTCATCTAAGCTGGGCAGAAGTGGTCCTCCAAATGGACAGAAGTCTTCATCCAAGCTGGGCAGAAGTGGTCCTCCAGACGGGCAGAAGTCTTCATCCAGACGGCATCTTCTATCTTCATCCATCCGGCGCGGAGCAGGTCCATCTTCAAGACATCCGACGAGGAGCATCCTCTTCTGGTGACGACTAAAACAGAATGAAGGTACCTTTAAGTGACGTCATCCAAGATGGCATCCCTTAGATTCCGATTGGCTGATAGAATTCTATCGGAATTAAGGTAGAAAAATCCTATTGGCTGATGCAATCAGCCAATAGGATTAAGCTCTCATTCTATTGGCTGTTCCAATCAGCCAATAGAATGCAAGCTCAATCCTATTGGCTGATTGGATCAGCCAATAGGATTGAACTTCAATCCTATTGGCTGATTGCATCAGCCAATAAGATTTTTCTACCTTAATTCCAATTGGCTGATAGAATTCTATCATCTAATCGGAATCTAAGGGACGCCATCTTAGATGACATCACTTAAAGGTACATTCATTCTGTTTTAGTCATCGCCAGAAGAGGATGCTCCGCGTCGGATGTCTTGAAGATGGACCTGCTCCGCGCCGGATGGATGAACATAGAAGATGCCATCTGGATGAAAACTTCTGCCCATCTGGAGGACCACTTCTGCCTGGCTTGAAGACTTCTGCCCATCTGGAGGACCACTTCGCCCGGCTTGGATGAAGACGTCTCCCAGTAAGTCGATCTTCAGGGAGTTAGTGTTAGGTTTTTTTAAGGGTGTATTGGGTGGGTTTTATTTTTTAGATTAGGGTTTGGGCGGAAAAAGAGCTAACTGCCCTTTTAAGGGCAATGCCCATCCAAATGGCCTTTTTTTATATAGTATTTTATTTGTGGGGTTGGTTGTGTGGGTGGTGAGTTTTACTGTTGGGGGGGTTGTTTGTATTTTGTTTTACAGGTAAAAGAGCTGATTTCTTTGGGGCAAAAATGTTTTTTTTTATTTTGGGGGGGCTTTTTAATTTTAATAGGGCTATTAGATTAGGTGTAATTAGTTTAAATTTCTGTAATTTTTTTATTATTTTCTTTAATTTAGTGTTTTTTTTGTACTTTAGCTAATTTAATTTAATTTAGGTAATTGTATTTAATTTAGTTAATTTATTTAATTATAGTGTAGTGTTAGGTGTTAGTGTAACTTAGGTTAGGTTTTATTTTACAGGTAAATTTGTATTTATTTTAGCTAGGTAGTTATTAAATAGTTAATAACTATTTAATAACTATTCTACCTAGTTAAAATAAATACAAACTTGCCTGTAAAATAAAAATAAATCCTAAAATAGCTATAATGTAACTATTAGTTATATTGTAGCTAGCTTAGGGTTTATTTTATAGGTAAGTATTTAGTTTTAAATAGGAATAATTTAGTTAATGATAGGAATATTTATTTAGATTTATTTAAATTATATTTAAGTTAGGGGGTGTTAGGTTTAGGGTTAGACTTAGGTTTAGGGGTTAATAACTTTAATATAGTGGCGGCAACGTTTGGGGCGGCAGATTAGGGGTTAATACGTGTAGGTAGGTGGCGGCGACATTGAGGGTGGCATATTAGGGGTTAATAAATATAATGTAGGTGGCGGTGATGTTGAGGGCTGCAGATTAGGGGTTCATAAGTATAATGTAGGTGGCAGCGGTGTCCGGAGTGGCAGATTAGGGCTTAATAAGTATAATATAGGTGTCTGCGATGTTGGGGGCGGCAGATTAGGGGTTAATAAGTGTAAGATTAGGGGTGTTTAGACTCAGGGTTCATGTTAGGGTGTTAGGTGTAAACATAAATTTTATTTCCCCATAGTGAGCTTTACGCTGCTTTTTTGCAGGTGTTAGACTTTTTTTCAGCCAGCTCTCCCCGTTGATTCCTATGGGGAAATCGTGCACGAGCACGTTACACCAGCTGACCGCTGACTTAAGCAGCGCTGGTATTGGAATGCGGTAATGAGCAAAATTTTGCTCAACGCTCACTTCTTGTCTTTTAACAACGGTTTTCTGAAAACTTGTAATACCAGAGCTGTAGGTAAGTGAGCGGTTAGACAAAACTGCTTGTTAGCACCGCATAGCCTATAACGCAAAACTCGTAATCTAGGTGTACGAGAATAAAAACTAACATTGGATAACAATACCTCAGTCCATCAAATCGTATGAGTGACAACACACAGTAGGTCAGATATGCAAATAATGAAATCATTTGTGCAATGCCAGTGAAAATGATTTACATAAAATTGCTTAAAAGGATAGGATAAAATGAAATTCTACATTATTTAACACATGCCTGCCACAGTGGGCTTATAGGTATGCCTAAAATTGGCACATTTACCTAACATGAAATGATGACTCTAACACTATACTCCCTACAAGATAATACGCTTTTCACCAATTTATAACATGCTCCCACAATGTATATATATATATATATATATATATATATATATATATATATATATATATGTGTGTGTTTTCCTATATATGTACTGTACATATTTAACATTCCAATGTTCTTCACTTACATTTTTGAAGATTACAGATATTTCAGTTATATTGCAGTTATTCTTACTCTATAAGATTTTTTTTGTTCAATACATGAAGAAACTAGTAGCACCTCCTTCTGCATTCATATGTACAATCGAGCAATATTGAGGAAATAAACACTATCTCTTTCAAAAGTTCACAAGGATATCAGAGGCCCCAATAGTAGGACCTTGTATATTATAGAGATATCACAAGATTTTTAAATTCAATGAAGTAATATAGAAAAAAGATATAAAGGAAAGTCCTCATCCAAAATTTGACCAATGTATATAAACCTGATAAAAGCACTTAATTTCCCCACTTAAATTTACAAAAAGCTGTAATCAACAGCTGCAGTAATTATAGGCAAGACCTTTCTAGATATTTTATTGCTAGAGGTGTACGTTTAACTCTTACCTTAAACCTTAGGAGTATTAACTAGTGTGGTCTTCAAGCCAAGTAGCAGTACTGTTAAAGCTTCACATGCCAGTGATAAGTGAGTAAGAGTTACAGCTTGTTGTCAGATGAAAGCTTTCTATGCTGGGGGAAAACCATGCTCCACTACCACCACAAATCCTCAGACTTCTGGAGCATGCTCGGGGCTGGCAAAAAAACACTGACCTAGGTTCCTGTAGTTTGCGGCAGCAAGGCATTCCACCACGGATAGTACCTTCCATTGAATAATATGGGAGGTACGTAGCACTGTGCGAACATCACGTGCGCCTCCATCCCCTTCCTCCTCTGTCTGGAAAAACGTCTAGCAGTTAGGCTACTTAACAGAGGTGGCAGATTAAAATTGCCTCCAACTGTGATGATTGAGCAGGGGATGGATTGCATAAAACAGTAGTTTTACAATCTTCACTCCCTACCTGGAACATTGAGCATATACAGCTTTTGAAAATGGGGTCCATTAACTTGATGTTGAAAATTAGTTTTTTTTATCACTAATATATGTAAAAATAAAGTGTTCTAAACTAAAAATATGTTGAATTAGTGCTTCTGAGCATTGATCTACATGTCCTTCTTTTGGAAATGGTATATCAAATATATTTTGAGAGTTTCATATTTAATTAAGCATTGTAGTAAGCCATAAAAAGCAAGGATTCATTCAACTATTATATTTCAGATACAAGTGTAAATGGCAGAGCTACATTTAGAACATATTATTTAAAATGACATAACTTATGAAAGCGATTCATTAAATATTTTAGCACTTTATTCCTTAGCATTATTTCTCCATGTTGTTGAAATAGGCCACTACTTAAATGCGAATATGTTTACTTTGGCAGATATTGATGAGTGTATCTTAGACACACACAACTGTTCTATTAATGCTGTGTGCAACAATTTTGCTGGCTCCTTTCTTTGTGTATGCTTGGCAAGGTATTCTGGAGATGGCATCAACTGCACAGGTATGACTCATACTGGTGATATTTTTTGTCATGTGATATTAAGGCAACAAAATATGTACTTAGATTGCTGATAGTGCTCATTCAATATAAATATTTGTTGTGAGTATAGTATGAAAATCTATAAATATAATTAATGGTATGGTAAGAAAATGAATGGGATATTTAGCTCTCTGTAATTGAATTATATTTTTATCACAAAAAAAAACTTTTTTTTTTTAAATACAGAGAATCCTGTAATTCCAACGGTTCAACCTGTGACAAGCGGAAATGCCACAGAAAATGTAACCATGGATTATACAACATACAGCCATAACACAACACCCTATGCAACACTTGCACCAACTATGACACCTGATACAAGTATTTCAACTACAGATGCTGTCACATATGGAAATCATTCAACACTAACAAGTCCTGCACCTGTAACAAACACTAGTTCTATAAGTTTTGCACAATCAGTGACATTAAATACAACTAATGAGAGCCCAGTCACATATAATACAACATCTGGAAACCAGACAACACTAACGAGTCCAGCACCTGTTACAAACACCAGTAACGTTAGTTCTGCACTACCAGTGACACTAAATACAACTATTCCAAATACATCCGCAAATAATACAACCTTTGGACACCAGACAATCCCAACAAGTTATTCACCTATTATAAACATCAGTACTGTTGGTTCTCCATCATCAGTGACACTAAATACAACTATTCAGTGGATGGCCACAGATAACACAACCTCTGGAAATCAGGCATTTTCAACAAGTTATGCACCTGTTGTAAACACCAGTACTGTAAGTTCTGCACCGTTAGGGACACTTAATACACCAACGCAGAGCAAAACTGCAGCTATCACATCATATGGAAACCAGACAATCCCAACAGGTTATGCACCTTTTACAAACACCAGAACTGTAAATTCGGAACCATCAGTGACCCTAAATATAACTATTCAGAGCACAGCTGCAGATAACACAACATCTGGAAACCAGACAATACCAACAAGTTTTGAAATAGTTACAAACACCAGTACTGTCAGTGCAACAAGTTATGCACCTGTTGCAAACATCAGTACTGTCAGTTCTGCACCATTAGGGACACTAAATACAACAACTCAATGGATGGCCACAGATGAAACGCCATCTGGAAATAAGACAATCACAGAAAGTCATGTACCTGCTACAAGCACCAGAACAGTAAATTCTGAACCATCAGTGACACTGAATACAACTATTCAGGGCACAGCTGCAGATAACACAACATTTGAAAACCAGACAATCCAGACAAGTTTTGAATTAGTTACAAACACCAGTACAGTCAGTGCTGGACCATCAGTGACACTAAGTACAACTATTCAGTGGATGGCGACAGATAACAAAAACTCTGGAAACCAGACATTCTCAACAAGTTATGCACCTGTTGTAAACATCAGTACTGTCAGTTCTACACCATCAGTGGCACTAAATACAACTATTCAGAGCACAGCTGCAGATAACATAACCTCTGACAACCAGACATTCCAAACAAGTTATGCACCAGATACCAACATCAGTACTGTCAGTTCTGCACCATCAGTGACACTAAATACAACTATTGAGTGGATGGCCACAGATAGCACACCATTTGGAAATAAGACAATCACAGAAAGCTATGCACCTGTTTCAAACACAGGTACTGTCAGTGCTGTACCAACAGTGACACTAAATACAACTATTCAGTGGATGACCACAGATAACACAACATCTGGAAAACAGACATTCTCAACAAGTTATACACCTGTTGTTTACACCAGTACTGTCAGTTCTACACCATCAGATGAAACACCATCTGGAAATCAGACATTCTTAACAAGTTATGCACCTGCTACAAACACCAGTACTGTAAGTTCTGCACCATTAGGGACACTAAATACATCAACACAGAGAACAATCGCAGATAGCACAACATATGGAAACCAGACAATCCAAACAAGTTATGCACCTTTTACAAGCACCAGAACTGTAAATTCTGAACCATCAGTGACACTAAATACAACTATTCAGAGCACAGCTGCAGATAACACAACATTTGAAAACCAGACAATCCAGACAAGATTTGAATTAGTTACAAACACCAGTACAGTCAGTGCTGGACCATCAGTGACACCAAGTACAACTATTCAGTGGATGGCGACAGATAACACAAACTCTGGAAACCAGACATTCTCAAGTTATGCACCTGTTGTAAACATCAGTACTGTCAGTTCTACACCATCAGTGGCACTAAATACAACTATTCAGAGCACAGCTGCAGATAACATAACCTCTGACAACCAGACATTCCAAACAAGTTATGCACCAGATACCAACATCAGTACTGTCAGTTCTGCACCATCAGTGACTCTAAATACAACTATTGAGTGGATGGCCACAGATAGCACACCATTTGGAAATCAGACAATCACAAAAAGCTACGCACCTGTTTCAAACACAGGTACTGTCAATGCTGGACCAACAGTGACACTAAATACAACTATTCAGTGGATGGCCACAGATAACACATCATCTGGAAAACAGACATTCTCAACAAGTTATACACCTGTTGCAAAAATCAGTACTGTCAGTTCTATACCATCAGTGACACTAAATTCAACTATTCAGAGCACAGCTGCAGATAACACAACATCTGGAAACCAGACAATCCCAACAAGTTTTGAATTAGTTACAAACACCAGTACTGTCAGTGCTGGGCCATCAGTGACATTAAATACAACTATTCCGAACACATCTACAGATATAACAACATCTGAAAATGAGACAATTCCAACAAGTTATGCACCTTTTACAAGCATCAGTACTGTAAGTTATGTACCATCAGTGACACTTAATACACTAACACAAAGCAGAACCGCAGATAGTGCAACATATGGAAACCAGACAATCCCAACAAGTTATATACCTGTTACAAGCAGCAGTACAGTAAGGTCTGAAGCATCAGTGACACTAAATACAACTATTGTAGCTTACACAACATCTGAAAATCAGACAACTCAGATGAGCCAATCAGTTGTTAACAACACCAGTACTGTTAGTACTGGGCCATCAGTGACACTAAACTCAATTTTTCAGAGCATAACCACATATAAGACAACATCTGGAAATCAGGCAATACCAACAAGTTATGTACCTGTTACAAACACTAGTACTATCAGTTTTGCACCATCAGTGGCACTAAATACACATGTTCAGACCACAGCTTCTGTAAATACAACACCTGGAAACCAGACGTCTCAAACGGTGCAAGCAGCTGTTTCAAACACCAGTATTGTCAGCTCAGCACCATTAATAACACTGATTACAACTATTCAGAACACAACCACAGATACCACAACATCTGGAAATCAGAAAACTCAACCAACACTTGTACCTGTTAAAAACACCACTACCGTAAGTTCTGCACCATTGGTGACACTAAATACAACTATTCATATCACAGTCACAGATAGCACAGCATCAACTAAGACAACTATATCAAGTACAGCACCTGCTACAAATACCAGTACTGTCAGTTCTGCACCATCAGTGGCATTAAATACAACTAATCATAGCACAGTCACATATAGCACAACATCAAATCAGACAACTCTATCAAGTACAGCACCTGTTACAGATACCAGTATTGTCAGTTCTGCACCATCAGTGACACTAAATACAACTATTCATAGCACAGTCACAGATAGCACATCAACTCAGACAACTGTATCAAGTACAGCACCTGTAACATATACCAGTACTGTCAGTTCGGCACCATCAGTGGCACTAAATACAACTAATCATAGCACAGTCACAGATAGCACATCAGCTCAGACAACTCTATCAAGTACAGCACCTGCTACAAATACCAGTACTGTCAGTTCTGCACCATCAGTGGCACTAAATACAACTATTCATAGCACAGTCACAGATAGCACATCAAATCAGACAACTGTATCAAGTACAGCACCTGTAACATATACCAGTACTGTTAGTTCTGCACTATCAGTGGTACTAAATACAACTATTAATAACACAGTCACAGACAGCACAACATCAACTCAGACAACTGTATCAAGTACAGCACCTGTTACAAATACCAGTACTGTCAGTTCTGCACCATCAGTTACACTAAATACAACTATTCATAGCACAGTCACAGACAGCACAACATCAAATCAGACAACTGTATTAAGTACAGCACATGTTACAAACACCAGTACTGTCAGTTCTGCACCATCAGTGGCACTAAATACAACTATTCATAGCACAGTCACAGATAGCACATCAAATCAGACAACTGTATCAAGTACAGCACCTGTAACATATACCAGTACTGTTAGTTCTGCACCATCAGTGGTACTAAATACAACTATTAATAGCACAGTCACAGACAGCACAACATCAACTCAGACAACTGTATCAAGTACAGCACCTGTTACAAATACCAGTACTGTCAGTTCTGCACCATCAGTTACACTAAATACAACTATTCATAGCACAGTCACAGACAGCACAACATCAAATCAGACAACTGTATTAAGTACAGCACATGTTACAAACACCAGTACTGTCAGTTCTGCACCATCAGTGACACTAAATACAACTATTAATAGCACAGTCACAGACAACACAACATCGCCTCAGACAACTCTTTTAAGTACAGCACCTGTTACAAATACCAGTACTGTCAGTTCTGCACCATCAGGGGTACTAAATACAACTATTCATAGCACAGTCACAGATAGCACATCAACTCAGACAATTCTATCAAGTACAGCACCTGTTTCAAATACCAGTATTGTCAGTTCTGCACCATCAGTGGCACTAAATACAACTAATCATAGCACAGTCACAGATAGCACATCAGCTCAGGCAACTCTATCAAGTACAGTACCTGCTACAAATACCAGTACTGTCAGTTCTGCACCATCAGTGGCACTAAATACAACTAATCATAGCACAGTCACAGATAGCACATCAGCTCAGACAACTCTATCAAGTACAGCATCTGTTTCAAATACCAGTACTGTCAGTTCTGTACCATCAGTGGCACTACATACAACTATTCATAGCACAGTCACAGATAGCACATCAACTCAGACAACTGTATCAAGTACAGCACCTGTAACATATACCAGTACTGTCAGTTCTGCACCATCAGTGTCACTAAATACAACTAATCATAGCACAGTCACGGATAGCACATCAGCTCAGACAACTCTATCAAGTACAGCAACCGTTACAAATACCAGTACTGTCAGTTCTGCACCATCAGTGGCACTAAATACAACTAATCATAGCACAGTCACAGATAGCACAACATCAGCTCAGACAACTGTATCAAGTACAGCACCTGCTACAAATACCAGTACTGTCAGTTCTGCACCATCAGTGGCCCTAAATACAATTATTAATAGCACAGTCACAGACAGCACAACATCAACTCAGACAACTGTATCAAGTACAGCACCTGTTACAAATACCAGTACTGTCAGTTCTGCACCATCAGTGGTACTTAATACAACTATTAATAGCACAGTCACAGACAGCACAACATCAACTCAGACAACTGTATCAAGTACAGCACCTGTTACAAATACCAGTACTGTTAGTTCTGCACCATCAGTGACACTAAATACAACTATTCATAGCACAGTCACAGACAGCACAACATCAAATCAGACAACTGTATTAAGTACAGCATATGTTACAAACACCAGTACTGTCAGTTCTGCACCATCAGTGACACTAAATACAACTATTCATAGCACAGTCACAGACAGCACAACATCAAATCAGACAACTGTATTAAGTACAGCATATGTTACAAACACCAGTACTGTCAGTTCTGCACCATCAGTGACACTAAATACAACTATTCATAGCACAGTCACAGATAGCACATCAACTCAGACAACTGTATCAAGTACAGCACCTGTAACATATACCAGTACTGTCAGTTCTGCACCATCAGTAGTACTAAATACAACTATTAATAGCACTGTCACAGACAGCACATCAACTCAGACAACTCGATCAAGTACAGCACCTGTTACAAATACCAGTACTGTCAGTTCTGCACCATCAGTGGCACTAAATACAACTAATCATAGCACAGTCACAGATAGCACAACATCAGCTCAGACAACTTTATCAAGTATAGCACCTGCTACAAATACCAGTACTGTCAGTTCTGCACCATCAGTAACACTAAATACAACTATTCATAGCATAGTCACAGATAGCACAACATCAACTCAGACAACTGTATCAAGCACAGCACCTACTACAAATACCAGTACAGTCAGTTCTGCACCATCAGTGGCACTAAATACAACTATTCATAGCACAGTCACAGATAGCACATCAACTCAGACAACTGTATCAAGTACAGCACCTGTAACATATACCAGTACTGTCAGTTCTGCACCATCAGTGGCACTAAATACAACTATTCATAGCACAGTCACAGATAGCACATCAACTCAGACAACTGTATCAAGTACAGCACCTGTAACATATACCAGTACTGTCAGTTCTGCACCATCAGTGGCACTAAATACAACTATTCATAGCACTGTCACAGATAGCACATCAACTCAGACAACTGTATCAAGTACAGCACCTGTAACATATACCAGTACTGTCAGTTCTGCACCATCAGTGGCACTAAATACAACTATTAATAGCACAGTCACAGATAGCACATCAACTCAGACAACTGTATCAAGTACAGCACCTGTAACATATACCAGTACTGTCAGTTCTGCACCATCAGTGGCACTAAATACAACTAATCATAGCACAGTCACAGATAGCACATCAGCTCAGACAACTCTATCAAGTACAGCACCTGCTACAAATACCAGTACTGTCAGTTCTGCACCATCAGTGGCACTAAATACAACTATTCATAGCACAGTCACAGATAGCACATCAACTCAGACAACTGTATCAAGTACAGCACCTGTAACATATACCAGTACAGTCAGTTCTGCACCCTCAGTGGCACTAAATACAACTATTCATAGCAAATTCACAGACAGCACAACATCAACTCAGACAACTCGATCAAGTACAGCACCCGTTACAAATACCAGTACTGTCAGTTCTGCACCATCAGTAGCACTAAATACAACTAATCATAGCACAGTCACAGATAGCACAACATCAGCTCAGACAACTGTATCAAGTACAGCACCTGCTACAAATACCAGTACTGTCAGTTCTGCACCATCAGTGGCCCTAAATACAACTATTCATAGCAAAGTCACAGACAGCACAACATCAACTCAGACAACTCGATCAAGTACAGCACCTGTTACAAATACCAGTACTGTCAGTTCTGCACCATCAGTGACACTAAATACAACTATTCATAGCACAGTCACAGACAGCACAACATCAAATCAGACAACTGTATTAAGTACAGCATATGTTACAAACACCAGTACTTTCAGTTCTGCACCATCAGTGACACTAAATACAACTATTAATAGCACAGTCACAGACAACACAACATCGCCTCAGACAACTCTTTTAAGTACAGCACATGTTACAAATACCAGTACTGTCAGTTCTGCACCATCAGGGGTACTAAATACAACTATTCATAGCACAGTCACAGATAGCACAATATCAACTCAGACAATGGTATCAAGTACAGCACCTGTTACAAATACCAGTACTGTCAGTTCTGCACCATCAGTGACACTAAATACAACTAATCATAGCACAGTCACAGACAGCACAACATCAACTCGCACAACTCTATCAAGTACAGCACCTGTTACAAATACCAGTACTGTCAGTTCTGCACCATCAGTGGTTCTAAATACAACTATTCATAGCACAGTCACAGACAGCACAACATCAACTCTATCAAGTACAGCACCTGTTACAAATACCAGTACTGTCAGTTCTGCACCATCACTGACACTAAATACAACTATTCATAGCACAGTCACAGACAGCACAACATCAACTCTATCAAGTACAGCACCTGTTACAAATACCAGTACTGTCAGTTCTGCACCATCACTGACACTAAATACAACTATTCATAGCACAGTCACAGATAGCACAACATCAGCTCAGACAACTCTATCAAGTACAGCACCTGCTACAATTACCAGTACTGTCAGTTCTGCACCATCAGTGGCCCTAAATACAACTATTCATAGCACAGACACAGATAACACATCAACTCAGACAACTCGATCAAGTACAGCACCTGTTACAAATACCAGTACTGTCAGTTCTGCACCATCAGTGGTACTTAATACAACTATTAATAGCACAGTCACAGACAGCACAACATCAACTCAGACAACTGTATCAAATACAGCACCTGTTACAAATACCAGTACTGTCAGTTCTGCACCATCAGTGACACTAAATACAACTATTCATAGCACAGTCACAGACAGCACAACATCAAATCAGACAACTGTATTAAGTACATCATATGTTACAAACACCAGTACTGTCAGTCCTGCACCATCAGTGACACTAAATACAACTATTAATAGCACAGTCACAGACAACACAACATCGCCTCAGACAACTCTTTTAAGTACAGCACCTGTTACAAATACCAGTACTGTCAGTTCTGCACCATCAGGGGTACTAAATACAACTATTCATAGCACAGTCACAGATAGCACAATATCAACTCAGACAACTGTATCAAGTGCAGCACCTGTGACAAATACCAGTACTGTAAGTTCTGCACCATCACTGACACTAAATACAACTATTCATAGCACAGTCACGGACAGCACAACATCAACTCTGTCAAGTACAGCACCTGTTACAAATACCAGTACTGTCAGTTCTGCACCATCACTGACACTAAATACAACTATTCATAGCACAGTCACAGACAGCACAACATCAACTCTATCAAGTACAGCACCTGTTACAAATACCAGTACTGTCAGTTCTGCACCATCACTGACACTAAATACAACTATTCATAGCACAGTCACTGATAGCACAACATCAGCTCAGACAACTCTATCAAGTACAGCACCTGCTACAATTACCAGTACTGTCAGTTCTGCACCATCAGTGGCCCTAAATACAACTATTCATAGCACAGTCACAGATAACACATCAACTCAGACAACTCGATCAAGTACAGCACCTGTTACAAATACCAGTACTGTCAGTTCTGCACCATCAGTGGCACTAAATACAACTATTCATAGCAGAGTCACAGATAGCACAACATCAACTCAGACAAATGTATCAAGTACAGCACCTGTAACATATACCAGTACTGTCAGTTCTGCACCATCAGTGGTACTTAATACAACTATTAATAGCACAGTCACAGACAGCACAACATCAACTCAGACAACTGTATCAAGTACAGCACATGTTACAAACACCAGTACTGACAGTTCTGCACCATCAGTGACACTAAATACAACTATTAATAGCACAGTCACAGACAACACAACACCAACTCAGACAACTGTATCAAGTACAGCACCTGTTACAAATACCAGTACTGTCAGTTCTGCACCATCAGTGACACTAAATACAACTATTCATAGCACAGTCACAGAGAGCACAACATCAAATCAGACAACTGTATTAAGTACAGCATATGTTACAAACACCAGTACTGTCAGTTCTGCACCATCAGTGACACTAAATACAACTATTAATAGCACAGTCACAGACAACACAACATCGCCTCAGACAACTCTTTTAAGTACAGCACCTGTTACAAATACCAGTACTGTCAGTTCTGCACCATCAGTGGCACTAAATACAACTATTCATAGCACAGTCACAGATAGCACAACATTAACTCAGACAACTGTATCAAGTACAGCACCTGTGACAAATACCAGTACTGTAAGTTCTGCACCATCACTGACACTAAATACAACTATTCATAGCACAGTCACTGATAGCACAACATCAGCTCAGACAACTCTATCAAGCACAGCACCTGCTACAATTACCAGTACTGTCAGTTCTGCACCATCAGTGGCCCTAAATACAACTATTCATAGCACAGTCACAGATAACACATCAACTCAGACAACTCGATCAAGTACAGCACCTGTTACAAATACCAGTACTGTCAGTTCTGCACCATCAGTGGCACTAAATACAACTATTCATAGCACAGTCACAGATAGCACAACATCAACTCAGACAACTGTATCAAGTACAGCACCTGTAACATATACCAGTACTGTCAGTTCTGCACCATCAGTGGTACTTAATACAACTATTAATAGCACAGTCACAGACAGCACAACATCAACTCAGACAACTGTATCAAGTACAGCACATGTTACAAACACCAGTACTGTCAGTTCTGCACCATCAGTGACACTAAATACAACTATTAATAGCACAGTCACAGACAACACAACATCAACTCAGACAACTGTATCAAGTACAGCACCTGTTACAAATACCAGTACTGTCAGTTCTGCACCATCAGTGACACTAAATACAACTATTCATAGCACAGTCACAGACAGCACAACATCAAATCAGACAACTGTATTAAGTACAGCATATGTTACAAACACCAGTACTGTCAGTTCTGCACCATCAGTGACACTAAATACAACTATTAATAGCACAGTCACAGACAACACAACATCGCCTCAGACAACTCTTTTAAGTACAGCACCTGTTACAAATACCAGTACTGTCAGTTCTGCACCATCAGTGGTACTAAATACAACTATTAATCGCACAGTCACAGACAGCACAACATCAACTTGGACAAATGTATCAAGTACAGCACCTGTAACATATACCAGTACTGTCAGTTCTGCACCATCAGTGGTACTAAATACAACTATTAATCGCACAGTCACAGACAGCACAACATCAACTTGGACAAATGTATCAAGTACAGCACCTGTAACATATACCAGTACTGTCAGTTCTGCACCATCAGTGGTACTAAATACAACTTTTAATAGCGCAGTCACAGACAGCACAACATCAACTCAGACAACGGTATCAAGTACAGCACCTGTTACAAATACCAGTACTGTCAGTTCTGCACCATCAGTGACACTAAATACAACTAATCATAGCACAGTCACAGACAGCACAACATCAACTCTATCAAGTACAGCACCTGTTACAAATACCAGTACTGTCAGTTCTGCACCATCACTGACACTAAATACAACTATTCATAGCACAGTCACAGATAGCACAGCATCTACTCATTCAACTGTATTAAGTACTGTCAGTTCTGCTCCATCAGTGGCACTAAACACAGCTATTCATAGCACAGTCACAGACAACACAACATCAACTCTGACAAGTGTATCAAGTACATCACCTGTTACAAATACCAGTACTCTCAGTTCTGCACCATCAGTGACACTAAATACAACTAATCATAGCACAGTCACAGACAGCACAGCATCAACTCAGTCAACTGTATCAAGTACAGCACCTGTTACAAATACCAGTACTGTCAGTTCTGCACCATCAGTGACACTAAATAGAACTGTTCATAGCACAGTCACAGACAGCACAGAATCAACTCAGTCAACTGTATCAAGTACAGCACCTGTTACAAACACCAGTACTCAGACTAGTGCTACATTGGTCTCCTCTACATCTATTACAACAACATCAACTACCACATCTACTACAAAAACTACTGCAATGTATACAACCAGAATGACTGCATCCTCTAGTGCAAGTGGAAATATGAGAGGTAAGCACATTATTGGCAACCTAAAATATTCAATCATTTAACATAGCCAGCTGCTATAAGTCTTAGAACCACAGATTCAGTATTTAAAAATATGAAAATCTTATGCTGCTAGTTCACTGTAGTTTAGAGCAATGTTTTTCAACTCCAGTCCTCAAGAAACACCAACAGGCCAGATTCTCATGATATCTGAACTAGATCACAGCTGATCAGAAACCATGATTACTAACCTACTCTTACCCATGAGCTGATTATCGTACGTGTTCTGTAGTTCAGATATCATGGAAATCTGGCCCATTGATGTGTCCTTAAAATTGGAATTGAAAAACACTGCTTTAATGATATTTCTTATTTCATTTAAACCATGAATATTATACAACTATCTACATTATCTGTTACATTTTGGTACAATAAAATATACACTGCTTAATATAAAGAAAGACATTATTTTGAGTTCAGTGTTTGATTTTTTTTCCCCCCCCTCCAGCTCTTTTTCCTTATGGGATAGATGCTAATGATACAGAACTTGTCGACCGAAAATCTGATTTCAACTCACCGCTTTTCTGGCCAGAAATGGGATTTCCTTTTGGAAACAAATTAAGGAATTTTGTATATGTATGTTCAGATTCACTAATATTCAGAAATCTTTGAGTTACAGTAATAATTAAAATAACAAACTCATTTTATTCTCTTTCAGTATACGGACAATGGACAAATTATCTTTCCAGTTTCCAAAAACAACATTATCTCTAACCCTAACCCACCACAAAAAGGATTAACTAAGGACTATAATGTTCCCATGGTAGCTGTATTTTGGGATGATGCAGATTTTTCACAGGGAGTGGGAACTACATATTATCAGGTTGGTTTACTTAATTATAGGGCTGTTATTATTTTTAAGTTTTGATAGGTGAACTAAGTAAGATATGTAGGTATGTACTGAATTTTATATCATGGTGAGGAAAACAATGAAAAAGAGGAATGAGTTCACAGCTCTGCTTGCTGAATATAGAATGATCACATATTAACACTTTATGAGTAGGAAACAAAGTGTAGGGATCTACTTCTTAAGTATAAGCAAATACAAAGCTGATTAAACAGTAGGGGTTCCATTTAACAAGCAGCTTTAGAGAGCCTTTGGGTGATGGCTAGCCTGCAGCCAATAGTTAAGAAGCCGCGTTCATGCTTCTTTACCAACTAGGCCAACTATAAAGTGTTGTTTCTCAATCAGCGATGCTGGGTGGACAGGGGCGAAGATGTCCGACTGTGTTCGTCTGGTGGTTTAATAAATGGAGGTTCATATACAGTATATAACCAAAGAACAAGTATAGAAAGCATTTAAATCTTTGTTGCAATCTTTAGGAATACACAAAGAGCAGCCCTGGAAGTAGCGGTGTGGTTAAAGATGTAGAAACCATGGTCCAGCGCTATAGGAAAACCTCATACACAGCTGAGTGGACCTTAAAAATTACCTGGGTTGATGCTCCTGGTTACCCTGCTAAGAAAAATGATAATCAGGTGAGTATAACAGCACAATTTAGATATTTATGAATATGGCTTGCTGTGAGCCACAAGCTACATAGTGTAATATATATTCATTTGATTATTTCTAAAACAGAAAAGGTGATTAACTTTCAACACTAATTACTCATTTAGACCAACACATACCAAGCTGTGCTGACCACAGACGGCTATGTCTCTTATGTCCTGATGCTGTATAAGGATGGTGGGATGAACTGGGATGCAACCAATAGACGTACCAATGTCATTATGGGCTATTCCAGGTAACAGTGACCAACTGGCTAATAAGACAGATTTTGTGTGTAAATGTCTGTGATGTATGTGGTCTTGAATGCTTATGGAATGTAACATCTGGAGTTATGGATATGTTACTACAATAATCTGCTACTTTATTGTGTATCTATACATATGTGTATCACATCTGAATAGTTACTATTCATGCACCTCATTTCATATCTCTGAAATGAAGAAATGGCTTTCACTGCTAATTTTTTGTATCTCTTATTTTGCATTCAGTGGAAACAATGATGATTTTTACACCAGTGTTACATTGCCAGATAAATATCGTCCGAATAACTACATTGGAAATTTAGGTATGAGGCACTTGCAAGAAACAAAGCCACAAAAAGTATTTTAATACATTGACGTTAGTATTTCTATTTATCACTTCATAACAAGCATATATTTGTCAGGTTTTTTTACATTCCAATTAATAGACTGCCCTTTATAAAATAGGCATTTCTGTCAATTTCTTCCTGGGTTACATTTGGAGTAGAAACAACAACACATAATTAAAATATATTAAAAAAAATGTGTTGCTAAAAAAAAAAAGCTATTCTGTGGTGAAAAATAAATAATACTGTTTTTATGTTTGTAGAGGTGTGTCCATGTTCATCAAATCTGACTGAGATCAATACTTGCACTTCCTGTTAATGCCAATATCCCTTCAAGAAGCCTTAAAGGGACATGAAACTCAAAACTTTACTTTCATGATTCAGGCAGAGCACATGATTTTAAACTACATTCCAGTTTACTTCTATTATCTAATTTGCTTCATTCTATTGATATCCTTAGTTAAAAAGCATACCTAGGTAGGCTCAGGAGCAGCAATGCATTACTGGGAGCTAGCTTCTGATTGGTGCTGCACATAAATGCCTCTTTTAATTGGTTCACCAGATGTTTTTAGACAGCTCCCAATACTGCATTACTGCTCTTTCAACAAAGGATAGCGTGAGAATGAACTAAATTTTAGAAAAAAAGTGCTAGATCTTATGCAAGGCACAATTGATAATGAAAGATCTGTAGCATAGTCACAGCCATGCTGAGATCAAAAGTAAAGGGTCAGCCATCTTACTTTACCTTTATTGCTGTGAGCACTGAAGCAATAGTGACACAATTATTACTTTCTATAGAAGTAACATTATCAAATTACACATTATTTTCCTAAAGTTACAACTTACCCACTATATATATATGGCATGAAATGTGGCTTATGTAATTTTGCCTAAAATTCTTTTATTTGCTTTATATCTTTTGTAGGTTTGAAAGGATTCTGGATATATCAACTAAACAGTTCATATCTGGAAAATTACCAAATGAAGTGCCTTAGCTGGTTCAACTCCCAACCTCCCCCATCCCAATGGAATTCCAACTTGCTGTCCTGTCCATGTTTATATCAACAGGGGCTCTCTGATTCCCGATACAGACAAACCAAAGCAGGTAGGTTTCTGTAATACTCTTCAACAAATGAAGTCAATTCTAGTCTTAATTCAGTAGATTATCACAATAAGAGATAAGTCATTTACAAAATCTTATATAAAACTTACCTAAACCTTGCTGACTGTAAGGATTCTCTTAATTTGGGTAATTAATTCAGGGAACGTAGCAAGGCATTTTACTCAGCCCATTGAAGACGACACAAGTGAGAAGTGAGAACGCTTCATTTTTAAATAACAATACAAAAGCACATAAACCTCTGTTTTAAAACACACACACACATATACACACTTCCTCTGAGTTGATTGTGGGTTTAAAAGTATTGTGTATCTCTTCTGATGACTAAGTGGTCCAATTTGGGTCTCTGTGAATGCTAATTGTCCATCAACGATTTAGAACAATTTAATAAAGGTGGAAATATTTGGTAATTGGAGTAGAAATACAATTCTGAGATATCTCAGTTTTTTCTTATAATACTCTGCAATTGTAAAAATACAGGACTTAGGTTGCAATAGATCAAATAAAGCTTCCAACACTCATCGGTTTGGCCATACTTTCTGTATAGTTGATCCTATAAAATATGAAAATACATTATATTATGTTTACCAAATATGATACATATCTGATATGATGTTTTGCAAAATATTTATATTTTTATATTTTTTTTAGATCAAGACAATACAAATTAACAAAAACATTATGTCTATTATCTATTCGTATCACTTTCCACTACTTACACATACCTATTAACTCTTTTTCGTCTGCTGTAATTCCATGAACCATATTTACGTCCCCAAACGCCAGCCGTTATAATTTGCCAAACAGACCGTGCTCTCTTACATGAGCCTGTCCCCCCGGGATCGCAATGCCGCCCCCTGCTCACGCTAGCCAAATGGCATGTGAGTAGGGGTTGTTATTCACTCCAGGGCGAACAAATAGCTGACGTACTGGTTAGGAAGGAATTGGCCCCCAAAGCTACATGTGCAGACTGATAAATGAGGCCTAAATGTTTAATGTAAGTGTTCCCATTACATTTTTCAGGTCAAAGCAACAATGTGAAGATGCTTCGCAGCACAATTCCAAGTATATCTAATGCTGGAGTAAGATGCTTGTACTACGGTGGAAATCAGTATTTAGAAGGTTACCAGGAGAAGGTGCATTCATTTGCTGAAAGTGGTAAGGAAGTGTTTTGTTAATATTCAGATTTTGCGATAGAATCAGTAGTGACCTTAATGGGTTAAATGAAATAAATATAAACCTGGAGTCAAGAGACTATTATTTGTTATTTCCTTTTCCAATCATTTCAAATCTAACTGTAAGATGGAGATTTTAAATGTTTGTGATGGGTCTTACTGTCCCACTTACTCTGGCCACTGCCATTACATTTCATGGATGAATTATTTTATGTCAATTCTTTCAAGTACAGTTTTTTTTAAATCCTGGACTATCCTGCAGCTGCTAACAATCACTATGCATTTTATAGATGAGGAGCTCTTGGCATATGACTGGTGTTGCAAAAAAGTGGATGACACAGCCTTTTGTTCAAAATACAAGCAGAAGAGAATACCAATAAACTGCAGAGACTACACACCTCTCTCCCCTGGTAAATAATTTTATGATCTATATAATGTAAATGTTTAAGGCTTATAAAAGTACATTTGTTTATGTATGCATGGTATAGGTCAACAGTTATGTACTGCAAAACAAAATGCCTAAAAAGAAAAATGCTTTAAATGGAGTGAAAAGGCATCATGTCATAGAACTTGACTCAAATTTGCTTCCCCCCTTTAAATTCTTCTACACTAAACACTGACCCTTGAACCAAAATATATTGTATATTTACTGTACTGAAATATTGCCACATAAACTTAAACAGTTTCTTAGCTATACTGACTTGATGTTTCATCACTGACAGCTTGGATGTATGGAGACCCTCACATTACCACCTTGGATGGCTTCAGTTACACTTTCAATGGTCTGGGAGATTTCACCCTGATAAATGCCTCTGGTTCTGGCACCTCTTTTGTCCTTCAGGGCCGCACGGCACAGACTGGTACAGCGCTGGCAACTAACTTTGTGGCATTTGCTGCTTTTTACAATTCCAGCAGCACAAGTATCAAAGTAAGTTGCACTTTTATCAGTCATATCTTGTTTTTGTAGAAGGGAATTCTGGAGTCCATGTACAATAAAATGGTAAAATATTAAAGGGACAGTCTAGTCCAAAATAAATGTTTATGATTTAGATAGGGCATGCAATTTGAAACAACTGTCCAATTTACTTTTATCACCAATTTTGCTTTGTGCTCTTGGTATTCTTAGTTGAAAGCTAAATCTAGGAGGTTCATATACTAATTTCTTAACCTTGAAGGCCGCCTCTTATCTGAATGCATTTTGAAAGTTTTTCAACACTAGAGGGTGTTAGTTCATGTGTGTCATATAGATAACACTGTTCTCACGCATGTAGAGTTACCTAGGAGTAAGCCCTGATTGGCTAAAATGCAAGTCTGTCAAAAGAACTGAGATAAGGGGCAGTTTGCAGAGGCTTAGATAGAAGGTAATCACAGAGGTAAAAAGTGTTTTAATATAACTGTGTTGGTTATACAAAACTAGGGAATGGGTAATTAAGGGATTATCTATCTTTTAAAACAATGCAAATTCTGGTGTAGACTGTCCATTTAAGTTTAGATCCACGTACTAGTAAGTGGCATGAATAAAGGTAACATCTTCAAAAGGCAAACCACAAAGTCTATGAATTCACAGGAAATTTAATCTGAACATATCTAATGAAGTTTATAGATTTGTTCATGATTTATTTGGTATTTGGAAGAACAACACTAATGTTAGGAAACTAAATTATACTAAGCAATATAAAAAAGGACAGCTTTTGTATTATAGAATTTTCCTTTAAACAGACTTAACAGGGTACCAGAAAAAAACAAAATTTTTCAAAGAAAAAAGCAATACAAGAATAAATTAATAATTTGTAACTAATACTGTTCATTTTTAACAGATTATATTAGAAAACACGAAAAGTACTAGATTATTATACTAGAATTAATAAGAGTAGGTTAAAAATTCAACGAATCTGCAGTCCAAATAATTTAGACATATTTTTTACATTTACTTATCATTTGATTTTTTTGCAGGTCGAATGGTATCTCAATAACAGTGATATTTCTGTTTATGTTAATGCAACGGAAGTCTCATTCACAGACTCACAAGGTACTTTATTGATGATTATATAAACTTTGTTTTTGCTACCTGTATAGAATAACATGAATATAATAAGCATAACTGCTCAGGAACAAAAGCTGAGTTCAGCTGATCTCTTCAAACACTCTGCAAAACTAAATTCATACAACTGTCCAAAATTAATTTCACAAAGCATGATGCGACTAATAGACTAGATATCTCTTAAAGTGTTTGCTATTAGATATGGGTTCTGCATGCCTATAATATTTGATAATATTCAATAGCTTTTAGTGTCTTATCTGTAGCTATTTTGTGTTCACTGCTCTGGATAGCACATACAGAGATCATCTGAAAATAAAAGTGTAGGTTGAAGTCTTTTATACCTGGATATTTCCAAAACCAACACATTTGTACCTCTTTATGTAAAAATATAAAAGAAAATCTTATTGATTTGTTTATGTACAATTTCTGTTAATGCTTTCTATTCCAATGCATGATGGTTCTGTACACACAATAACATGTATTTCCTCATGAATCTTCAGCTATATTTTCTCTATCATTCATTTTAGATATGGACGCAAAAATTAATAGTTCATACCCCGATGTATTTCTGCAAAAGAACAATTCAGTCACTGCAACCTTCAAAGGAATTCTCTCTGAATCTATAACAACCAGCGTATCATCAACCTATGGAATGCTGAATGCCATGTCAAGTCTCCCATCTCAATTCATAGATAAGACTCAAGGATTGCTTGGTAGGTATTGTGTAGCTAAACATAAAAATTGAAGAAAATAATATAGATATACAAACCCATATGCACTTTAGATGGAGTTTCTATTTCCTTGCAGATCAGTTTTTCATTTAATATTGACATTATTTTCTTTTTCAGGGAGGTGGAACTCTAATCCAGATGATGACCTTGTTAAATATGATGGCACAAGCATTCCAAAGAACAGCTCAGAAGAAGAGATCTTTAATTTTGGCATGACATGTAAGTACTTGTGTTCTAAGCCCTAGAATAACATTATGCATATTTGTATTGCTCTTTATTGAAAAGCAGACAAATCTCACTGTTGACCAATAAAATAGGTTACATTTCTACCAGCTATGAAACAATCTGAAGAAAGTAAATGTTTTAAGAATGATTAACTTTATGTCAAAATGTGTTCAATATTCAAAGAATTCAAATAATATGAAACACTTAAAAATAAGACATTGTGGTTATTATTTTTGTTGTTTCGTCTAAAGGAAACTACAGATTTAGATGCAGACCTTTAACAGGTTTCTAGAGGAGTATTCATTACCAATATAGATGAAGTTTTTCATATTATTGAGCATTAGTAGGAAGCAGGCAACCGAAAGTGCTGTATTCATTTGAACTTGGAAATTAACTGCTTTTACTTAATATTTTTTAAGCAGAAAATATTAAAATATTTGCATGGTACATACAATTAGTGCAATATCACTTAAAATGGAAAAAAAAACACATCAATATTAAAGAGACATGAAACCCCAAATTTTTATTTCATGATTCAGATAGAGAAAACAATTTTAAATAATTTTCCAATTTACTTCTATTATTTAATTTACATCCTTCTCTTGTTATCCTTTGCTGAAAGGTTTTTCTAGGCAAGCTCGCGAGCAGCAGAGAACCATGGTGGCTGAATATATATATATCGATTGTGATTGGCTCACCAATGAGTTCAGTTAGAAACCATTAGTGCATTGCTGCTTCTTCAACAAATGATACCAAGAAAAAGAAACAAATTAGATAATAGAAGTAAATTACAAAGTTGTTTAAAATTGTATTTTCTATCTGAATCATGAGAGAAAAAAAATTGGGTTTCATGTCCCTTTAAGTATGCAAAATAACTTGGTTTGGTCTTTCAACTTTTTTTTTTTCTTTTATAACAGGGAGAATTGACGAAGGCAGCGCATACAACCTATTCACTAAGTTCAGTTCGGGACAAAAAGTCAAAAGCTCAGCAACCTTTAAACCTCTATTTTTGAATGACCTTATAGCTCAGAATTCTACCCAATATGAAGCTATTTCACAAGCGTGCAAAAACAACACAGAATGTATCTATGATGCCCTGAGCACAAAAAATCGCTCTTTTGGCTTAGCAACCATGGAAGTGTCCAATAGATTCCAAGTTATTAAGAAAATGCTTAGTAAGTAATCTTAATATGACATTATGCTAGTTTTGTTATTATGTTTTCCTACATATACCATGTTATGTTGTAAAATGCTATTAAACTATAGAATTAACTGACAATTTTACATAGGAAATGCATACAACAGAGTGAAATGTTAAAGGAATAGAAAGTAATTATGCCTCACCCCATGTAATAACATAATCATTAACACAAAATAATTTACATAGGTTATCTTAAGCTTTGTGATTATAGTATCACTGTCAATACATTTACATTACATTATGATATTTAACAATTTAATTTTAACAAATAATTTAACAATTTTTGAGTGTTTCCTTCTTTAAAATAGTTTATTAGTTTGGTGGCAGTTGCTGTATGGAATGTAAAAATACTAAAGCAGAGCATGGACCTTTCTTTTTATTAAATTAGCTTTGTAGTAAACTTATTAGACTTGTGGAATCCTAATATTTTATTCATTTAGGTCTGTTTTTTAGGGATATTGTTTATAATTATGTTGACCTGGGGAATAAACATATTAGTGTGAATGAAACATATGGTGATTACCTAAATCCTATAATCAGTAGATTGTAATATATTTTACACTCTTCTACAGCTTGTTCAATGTGTGTTTCCCATGTGTTTCAGATTCCAACCCTCCTGTCATAAATGGATCTATCACCATCTATGCTTTTATGGGTGAAACAGTTACTTCATTGTACCGTTCCAATAGCACAGTTACTTTTTCTGCGGCTGAGAGTTATCCTGATGTAACTGTATCAGGTAAGCATATCACAAACATCATCTTAAAGGGATACTAAACCCAATTTTGTTCTTTAATAATTCAGATAGAGCATGCAATTTTAAGCAACTTTCTAATTTACTCCTATAATCAATTTTTCTTCGTTCTCTTGCTATATTTATTTAAAAAGCAGGAATGTAAAGCTTAGGAGCTGGCCCATTTTTGGTTCAGAACCACCAATAAGCAAGCGCTATCCAGGGTGCTGAACCTAAAATTAGCCGGCTCCTAAGCTTTACATTCCTGGTTTTAAAATAAAGATACCAAGAGAACGAAGAAATATTGATAATAGGAGTAAATTAGAAAGTTGCTTTCTAATAAATATGCAGCTGTAATTAACTAAAGTATAATTTATATGCTATTCTTTCTGATACAAATACTTTCCTTCTTAATAGCTTTGGGAGTTCTGACATGGAAACCAACCAGCAAAAAGGGATTTAACTTCCTGATTGTGGCTAAAGATTCTGAAAACCTCGCTTCCTCCCTTCAAATTAAGTTTGTGCTCTGCGACTGTCGTATCAAAGAGGAATGTAACAATGCACAAACATACATGGTCAATGAAACTTCTCTTTCTGTAAGTATAACAAGGTAGTTTATACATCTTCTAGGTAAACTTAAAGTTTAAATATCAAAATCCATTCCCATTATAAATCGGCCTGCAAGTGTCAGAGAGCAGCAACTCTGTGTAATACCATCTTCCTGAATGGATCAATTGTTACAATGTTTCTTTTTCATTAAACAGATCGCAAGTTGTAATTGCAAAAATAATTACACTGGAGATTTCTGCAAAACAGCCCCTAATCTTTGCGCTCAAGAATGTTTTCCTGGGGTAACGTGTAACAGTAGAACTGGGTGTGGTCCATGTCCCGCAGGCCTCACTGGAGATGGGCTACAATGTAAAGGTGAGCAACAAAACTAAAAGTTCATCTATCCCACCACCATCTCTGTTGATGTCCCATATCAATGGTCTCTTCTTATTTGTCAGAAGGGTACTTTTCTATTCTTTGTTTAAATTTAAAGCATTATTTAAATTGATTATGAGTTTTATAAAACAATGTTCTTAATGCCTTTTATATAGTGAAACATGTAATGATGCATTATTTAGTATGGGCTACATCTTCCCTTGGTTTAGCACTGTGGAATCTGTTGGCACTCTACAAATACCTGATAATAATAATAAAAATAATAATAATAATAATTGGTTTTGATTTCACTGCCACTCTAAAAAGTCTGATGGCTGTTTCAGAAACTTGCCAATTACAAAATAAAAACTGCATACAGATTTGTCCCTGGTTTATATATGAAGAAGTTTTCATGAACTTCCTTCTAGAAATGTGTTCATACGCTTCCTCATAAAAATATTTTGAAATGGCCATGGGCTGTCTAGGTACTGAAAGTAAGTAGGAAAGAAAGGTGAATGTCATTTAAGAAATAAAACTACGTTTCAGATTAGACATGAAGTCAACTTCTGTTTTGTTTTGTTTTAAAGCTCCAAGGACTTATATTTTAGACAACTGCTTTGTGCATTTATTTAACATTATGGTAAAAGCAATATTAGTGTGATTAACAGGAGCATATAGGTTTTTCCATCTAATTATGTAGAAGCCTCTGAGAAGTCTTACTCGATCAATATCTTGACACTTTTAATTTATTATGCAATGAGCTAGATTACAAGTGGCGCCCTATCGTTAACTAGTGCTCATATTACAATTTGAAAGAAAACACGAAAAATCTTCTTGTAAAGGGTTAAGGCTAAATAAAAGGTTACACCAAACACAACATAAAGTGTTACACTCATATATACACTATCTAATAAAAAATATTGATAGAAATATTAATAAAAATAAAGTTATAAGGGTTAAAAAGTATATGGTATATGACAAGGTGTTTAACTGGAAAGGGGTATAGGAATGTAAAATATTTATTACTCAATTCATGTTAGTGCTGTAGGTCTAACGTGGTGTTAGGTTAGTGCACGAGCGATAGGTGTTAGTTTGTGTCCTCCATTGAAGTCTATGGGGTGAAGGCAGCGTGGTCACGATATCCGAAGTCCTGAAGTTAGCTCGCACCGGCTTTCGCTCGCACGCAAACATTTTACTTTCAACTTGTAATGCCTGCACTAACCTGAGCATGTTAAAAGTTTACTTCTGGCAGAGTTTGCATGTGAGCGAAAGCGCCAACATACTTGGATATCAACCATACATAAGAAATTATAACACTGTACATACATTTTTGGATCTGACCCATGTTTGTTGCTATTTTCTTTTTTTTTCTACATTGTACGCTTAATGATTTAAACAGAACTGAATTTTATACTAATTTCCCCTTTCTTTGTGTTCACAGATATTAATGAATGTGAATCAAATAATCTTTGTCCTGCGCATTCTACATGTGTAAACAGCCTTTCCAGCTATAAATGCATTTGCAATGAGGGCTATACATGTGAGTATTCTGTAAAGTAGTATTACAATCACATTATTCCTTTAAGATTATCTGAATATGTCTGGAAACCTCTTTACTATATTTGATTGCATTTCTTTATTGTTATAAAAGCCACAATCACATTAATTAGACTTTAAAACAAACCAACATGTAGACTGAATAAGTTTTCAACTGCATTGCTTCCCTGTAGTAATACATATAGAACACCGAAGTACATGAGTTATAATTAAATGCTTTAATATGTTAAGTCATTTTATTATTGCACTATTATGTTCTTTTAAATATAAGGAATAATTATTTTAATGCACGTGTAAAGACCTGGGGGCAGATTTATTAAGCAGAGGATGCTGCATTCTATGCCAATCATTTCAGGCTCACCTGAAATGAAGTTAAGAAGCAGCAGTCGTAAGACCGCTGCACCTTAACTTCTTCACCACATTTTAGGTGGCGGACTTAAACAATCCTGATCCAAATGATTGACTCCCGTGCTAGCTGCCGATTGGCCGCTGGTGAGCAGGGTGGGCTTTGCACAAGAATTTCACTAGAAATGCTTTTGCAATGAGAATTGCAGACATCGTCTGCTGTCTGCATTTAGCGAGGTCAAGCTACAGCAAATCATGTCTGCTCGAGCATTAATAAATCTACCCCTAGGTGTTAAGATGGAACAAACATTTGTTATAAATATTTGTGTATATGTTTTTTTTAATTATTTACATAAATGATATGTAATTATTAAGACAGACATATCTGTAAGGTCTGTTTTATTCTGTTGAGCAGATTCCCTAAGCATGAGGAAGTATCACATAAAAGTTTTACTATAACATTATCCTGTGTATTACAGGGAACGGCGTAGCATGCTGTAGTGCATGTGACCAAATTTACTGCAACAATGGAGGAACCTGCATTAATACTGGAGAATCCTGTACCAAGAAATGTATTTGCCACCCAGCCTTTAGTGATAGTTCCTGCACAGTTGCCGGCAACAATTTCCCAGCAGCACTTAGAAATGGTAGGTTCACACAAGTACTGATGCTGAAATCAGTGGTCTATAGTAAAGCTGATTTTCTAAATCTCTAGAGTTTATTTATATCTGTATATTTCCTCTAACTGTTTATAGTAATGTTTTACAAACATAGGATCTTTTTATATTTCATTTCATACATAGTTTATTAAATATTCTGTATCTTATTTGCAGGCACACGGAGCAGAACAATAATTTTAACACTTAAATCTTCCGAAAATATCTCAAAACAGGATGCATTTGACAAGGTATTACTAATATTTGCTTTAATAATGCAGCCATTATATGAGAATACTTGTTACTTCCATGTGCAAAAGATAGCTAAACTGTTTGAAATACATATGGTACATGTTGTGTATGGGGCACTATTTACTAAAAACCTTATTCATTTATCACCACTCTAAACTCATCAGTTCTTGGATTATAATTTTGAGTGATTCATTAAACCTTTTTATCTTTAAAGGAACAGTCTAGTCAAAATAAACTTTCATCATTCAGATAGGGCATGCAATTTTAAACAACTTTCCAGTTTTCTTTTATCATCAAATTTACTTTGTTCTCTTGGTATTCTTAGTTGAAAGCTAAACCTAGGTAGGCTCATATGCTAATTTCTAAGCCCTTGAAGTCCACCTCTTATCTGAATGCATTTCACAGTTTTCACAGCTAGAGGGCATTAGTTCTTGCGTGCCATATAAATAAAATTGTGCTCACATAAGTGAAGTTACCTAGGAGTCAGCACTATTTGGCTAAAATGCAAGTCTGTCAAAAGAACTAAAATAAGGGGGCAGTCTGCAAAAGCTTAGATACAAGATAATCATAGAGGTAAAAAGTGTATTAATATAACCATGATGGTTATGTAAAAATGGGGAATGGGTAATAAAGGGATTATCTATATTTTTAAACAGACTGTCCCTTTAAATTGAGTAGACTGAAGTTTACCAAATCCAGTTCTCATGAAATCAGTTTCTTGTACTTCCTTGGATGAGAATAGTTTAGTTAACCCATTTGGGGCCCGATGATCTAAACCTCGCAAGTTCAGACATGGTTTTTCACGTTAACCCTTGAAGGGGTTGCCCTGGTGGAATTATTGTAAAAAAAAGGGGCAGTCCCTGTGAGTGGCGAGATGTTTCCTATTGAAAGTAATGAAGCTCACTGGAAAGGAACACTTTGCTCCATAGAGTGAAGTTAGCGGTGAGCAGACGTTAGACTTTAAAAATTAAATCCTGCAACCAATATAAATTATATTATGCGGCTTATATATACATACGCATATACGGCTAGATTACGAGTCTTGCGTTATGAGTAAAAAAGCAGCGTTAAGCCTTATAACGCTGCTTTTTTACTACCGCTGGAGTGTTGCAAATTTAGGGGCACCGCACACTTTTTTGACCTTACCGCAAATCAACTTACGTACATGAGTTATAATTAAATGCTCTAATATGTTAAGTCATTTTATTATTGCACTGCTATGTTCTTTTAAATATAAGGAATAATTATTTTAATGCACGTGTAAAGACCTGGGGGCAGATTTATTAAGCAGAGGATGCTGCATTCTATGCCAATCGTTTCAGGCTCACCTGAAATGGAAGTTAAGAAGCAGAAGTCGTAAGACCGCTGCTCCTTAACTTCTCTGCCACATTTTAGGTGGCGGACTGAAATCATCCTGATCCAAATGATTGACTCCCCTGCTAGCTGCATATTGGCCGCTGGTGAGCAGGGCGTGGCTTTGCACAAGAATTTCACTAGAAATGCTTGTGCAATGAGAAATGCAGACAGCGTTTGCTGTCTGCATTTAGTGAGGTCGAGCTACAGCGAATCATATCTGCTCAACCATTAATAAATCTACCTCTAGGTGTTAAGATGGACCAAACATTTGTTATAAATATTTGTGTATATGTTTTTTTTTAATTCTTTACATAAATTATATCTAATTATTAAGACAGAAATATCTGTAAGGTCTGTTTTACTCTGCTGAATAGATTCCCTAAGCATGAGGAAGTATCACATAAAAAGTTTTACTGTAACATTATCCTGTGTATTACAGGGAACGGCGTAGCATGCTGTAGTGCATGTGACCGGACACTTTTTTGGCCTTAACGCAAATCAACTTGCGCAATTTGCATATAGTCTTTTTTCTATGGGACTTCCATAGCGCTGGTATTACAAGCTTGTCCTGAAAGGCCAAAAAGTGAGCGGTACTCCCTATACCGTCAAGATTTTAAAGTCAGTAGTTATGAGTTTTACACTACAAAGCCGTAGCATAAAACTCATAACTAAAGTGCTAAAAAGTACACTAACACCCATAAACTACCTATTAACCCCTAAACCGAGGCCCTCCCGCATCGCAAACACTAAAATTTATTTATTAACCCCCTAATCTGCCGCTCCGGACATCGCCACCACTATAATAAACATATTAACCCCTAAAACGCTGCACTACCTCCTCGCAAACATTAGTTAAATATTATTAATCCCTAATCTGCTGTCCCTAACATCGCCGCCACCTACCTACATTTATTAACCCCTAATCTGACGCCCCCAACGTCGCCACCACTATATTAAATTTATTAACCCCTAAACCTAAGTCTAACCCTAACACCACCTAACTAAAATATAATTAAAATAAATATAAATAAAAATTACTATCATTACCTAAATAATTCCTATTTAAAACGAAATACTTACCTGTAAAATAAACCCTAATCTAGCTAAAATGTAACTAATAGTTACATTGTATCTATCTTAGGGTTTATTTTTATTTTACAGGCAAGTTTGTATTATTTATTTATTTATTTAGGGGTTAATATGTTTGTGGTGGCGATTTCCGGAGCGGCATATTAGGGGTTAAAAGTATAATGTAGGTGTCGGCGATGTCGGGGCGGCAGATTAGGGGTTAATAAGTGTAAGATTAGGGGTGTTTAGACTCAGGGTTCATGGCAGGGTGTTAGGTGTAGACATAAAATGTGTTTCCCCATAGGAATCAATGGGGCTGCGTTACTGAGCTAAACGCTGCTTTTTTGCAGGTGTTAGGATATTTTTCAGCCGGCTCTCCCCATTGATGTCTATGGGGAAATCGTGCACGAGCACGTATAACCAGCTCACCGCTGACTTAAGCAGCACTGGTATTGGAGTGCGGTATGGAGCTCAATTTTGCTCTACGCTCACTTCTTGCCTGTTAACGCTGGGTTTATGAAAACCTGTAATACCAGCGCTGTAGGTAAGTGAGCGGTGACAATAACGTGCAAGTTAATACCACACCCCTCATAACGCAAAACTCGTAATCTAGCCGAAAGTTCAGTAAATGTATCCATTAAAAATTCACTAACTAAACACTTTTTCAACCTCTTCAGGTCAATGCCACCATGGAATTGTATTCAATAAAACAGCTTAAGGATGTTGTGACTCTAGGAAATTCATTGTAAGTATATATTTTTCAATCATTTTAATATTTTATTTATTAAGAATGCATATAATAAAAAACATTTTTCTATATTTCTGTCATGAAACCCACAATTTTTCTTTCTTGATTCACAGCATGCAATTTTCAATAACTTTCTAATTTATTTCTACTATCACATGTTCTTCATTCTCTTGGTATGTTTTGTCTGGAGCAGTATATGGCAGCAGTTTTGCAAGAATGTTATCCATTTAGAAGAACGCTAGATGGCAGCACAATTTCCTGCCATGAAGTTCTCCAGACACTTTGGTATCTCTTCAACAAAGAATTACATGAGAATGAAGCAAACTTGATAATAAAAGTAGATTGGAGACTTTATTTAAGGCTGAATGCTCTGTCTGAATCACAAAACCATTTTTTGGGTTTCATATCCTTTTAAATGTGTTGGATAACAAAAAATTTACTATGTAGAATATTTATTGTTTCTTTTATGTAGAAAACAATATATTGCAACAGTGACTGAAATACATTTTACTATTTTGTTTCTCTTTTTTTTTTGTAGCACAAATGGTTTACCTACCAATTTTACTGCAGAGTTTACATATATTGCAAATGGTTTAGCAATATCAAGACTAAATGATTTAGCAGTGCCACTGATACAGCAGGATATCTCTAAAACAAATAATGGAAGATCTGTAACAAATATTACCATAACACATGTTTATGATGGTGACAGATGTGAGTATTTGAATTATATATGAATATTTCCCCTCACTGACTTACTGCAACACTTGTGTGCATTAGATCATCTTAACAAGTGCAGGAAATAGATCTGTTATTTATCTACTTTATTTAATTTTGACTCATAAGTACAAACAGGAGCAATCTTTATCATTTGAGACAATTACAAACAGCAGAGCTTAAAGGACCACTTAATGCAGCAGAATTGTACATAATTAAAATACAATGCAATAACACCTTATCTGAATTTAAAATAAGCAGTAGATTTTTTTCTGACAAATTCCTTTTTTTCTCCCATTTTCCGCCCCCCCTGTATCATGTGACAGACATCAGCCAATCACAGACTAGTATATGTATACCCTGTGACCTTGTGCACGTGCTCATTAGGATCTTATTCCTCAGAAAGTGTGAATATAAAAAGACTGTGCAAAATGTGAAAATGAAACTAAATTGGGGAGTTTGTTAAAACAACATGTTCTTTTTGAATCATAACATTTTATTTTGACTGAGTAATCCTTTAAATAAAGACAATTGTAATATGCGTGTGCAGTTTTAAAAATGATTAAGCACAAACCAATGTCAACAAATAAACTTATCAGGTGATTTTTATGGCCAATCAAATGAACCTTTTAAATTACAATGTTTGTTTGTTTTTATCTTAGTGACTTTAGGAGAACTGAAAAATGCATTCACCTGTGATTTGTATGGATATAGCGGATACACATTAAACACGGAAACCTTTGAATGCGTGTCAGATTGTGTTAATTGTAAGAACGATGCCAGCTGCTATCATCTGAAAAATGAAACTATATGCAGGTATGTGCCTATATGTTAAGTACATTACCTATTTAAATTTTTTGGGGAAAAAACTTATTACTGCATCAGTTATGAACTTGACATTGAAAATATTTGGTTTAATTATTTGCCTATTTGCGGGAGCGGGGATAAATTAGCGCACCCCTTGTAATCAAGCCCTAAATGTTTTAAAAACATTTAAAGCTGTAATTTTGTTAGCAATGTTTGTATTGTTTTGTATTCTGTGGATTTAGTCCTTGAAAAGTCTGTAAATTATGTTATTGTAATATGTCATATGTTAGCTCCTGCACCAATCAAGCAATCACTGTATAAAATGTTACAGGGTCAAAATCAAGCAAGGCAAACTCTAGCCTGTATTGGAGGTATTAGAAAAAACAGCTTTCAGAGTAAAATACAGGAAAAACTGGCAAAATATTTGATGAAATTACCTTATATAGTGAAACACAATTAATAGCACAGGGTGTATTATCTTGTGTGCGGTCCGTTGCTAAGAATAACCCATAATATAGTATTACAAGTGGATGGTTACAAATTTTAAACAAAGAAAACATAAAAATTAATAAGCTCAACTATATTTGATGCAAAATTTATTATAATCTTGTTTCAAATCTTTAAGTCTGGAGGAGCAGCCTGGTAAGTAAATATGCAAAACAAGTAAATAGACAAGTGGATCTACCGATATAGGGTATATCCAAAAAGACCAGGTCTTTTAACCAGCACATCTTAACACACAGGTAGATTACAAATTATGCGCGCTATAGGGAGTTTATCGAACGCAACTAAAGTTGCGTTATTTCACCCCCTATAGGGCAGCCATTTCAAGTTTTCAAACAGACGGCTTGTGCATGTGATATGGTTGTGTTGAGCTCCATACCACACACAATACAATCGCTGTTTTGACGTGCTTGTGCACGCTTTCCACATAGACATCAATGGGGAGAAGGTGTCAGAAAAACACCTGTGATCGCAGAATGAAAAGCCTTATAACGCAGCCCCATTGATGTCTATGAGGGGAAAAAAAGATAAGTTTAAACCTAACACCCCAACATAAACCTCACGTCTAAACACCCCTAATCTGCTGCCCCTGACATCGCCGGCACCTACATAAATTTATTAACCCCTAATCTGCCACTCCCGATATCGCCGCCACCTAAATAAAGTTATTAACCCCTAATCTGCCGCTTCTGATATCACTACTATACTAAAGTTATTAACTCCTATTCCCCTGCACCCCAACATCACTCCCACACTATAATAAATATATTGACCACGTTTCCACCGCTCCCCGACATCGGCCCAACTAAATAAAGTTATTAACCCCTAAACCTCTGTCCCCCATATCACTACCACTAAATAAACCTATTAACCCCTAAACCGCCAGTCCCCCACATCGCAACAACCTAAATTAAACTATATTAACCCCTAAACCTAACCCTAACCGTAACCCTAACGTAACCCTAACCCTAATATCCCCTAACTTTAACATAATTAAAATAGAGCTAAATTAAAGTTATAATTATTAACTAAATAATACCTATTTAAATCTAAATACATACTTACCTGTGAAATAAAACCTAAGCTAGCTACAATATAACTAATAGTTATATTGTAGCTAGCTTAGGTTTTATTTTTATTTCACAGGTAAGTTTGTATTTTTTTTAACTAGGTAGACTAGATAGTAAATAGTTATTAACTATTTACTAACTACCTAGTTAAAATAAATACAATCTTACCTGTGAAATAAAACCTAAACTGCCTTTCACTAAAACCTAACATTACAAAAATAAAAAAACTAATATTTCAAAAAATAAAAAAAACATCCAAAACAATAAAAATTATTCCTATTCTAATACCCTGTTTTTTGTTTTTTTTAAAAAACACTCCAAAATAAATCTATAATAAACTACCAATAAACTACCAAGGGCCCTTAAAACAAACACCCTTAACCCCTTAACAGTATACAAACTCCCACCCCCCAAGCCCAAAAAATTAAATTTAAAGGGACAGTCTACACCAGAATTGTTATTGTTTTAAAAGGTAGATAATCCCTTTTTTACCCACTCCCCAGTTTTGCATAACCAACAGTTATATTTATATAGGTTTTACCTCTGTGATTATCTTGTATCTAAGCCTCTGCAAACTGCCCCTTTATTTCAGTTCTTTTGACAGACTTGCAGTTTAGCCAATCAGTGATGGCTCCCAGGTAACTTCACGTGCATGAGCACAGTGTTATCTATATGAAAAACATGAACTAACACCCTCTAGTGGTGAAAAACCTGTTAAAATGCATTCTTAAGAGGCGGCCTTCATGGTCTAAGAAATTAGCATATGAACCTCCTAGGTTAAGCTTTCAACTAAGAATACCAAGAGAACAAAGCAAAATTGGTGATAAAAGTAAATTTGAAAATTGTTTAAAATTACATGCCCTATCTGAATCATGAAAGTTTTTTTTGGACTAGACTGTCCCATTAAGTATAACACCTAATCTACCCATTGCCCTGAAAAGGGCATTTGTATGGGCATTGTCCTTAAAAGGGCATATTAAGCTCTTTTTCCTGACCTTAAAATGGCATTCAGCTCTTTTATGAAATGCCCAACCCCTAATCTAAAAATTAAAAGCCACCCTAAAACGAAATAAAAACATTACAGAAAATAAAAAATGAATTATCAAAAATAATAAAAATTATCCCTATTCTAATACCAATAGTATAGTGCTAATATTTTTGTGCTCCACTTGTAAACAAGGCCTTTATGGGGAATTCAATTTTGGGTCTAACTTCCCTTTTTCACTTTACATTGTACTGAGCGAACATTGTTTCCTATATCTCAGGTGCAAGCCTTTCACCATGTACACCACGTCAGGGAAGCATTGCGAAATTCTCTCTATGAACCTGAATGCTTTCTTTGGGATATTGTTTGGCGCACTGGCTTTCCTCTTCCTTTTTATGATCGGTGTTGGACTTGCTATCTACTTCTGCCGCAAGAAGAAGAGAAATATCGCTGATGATACGGAACAGTGAGTAACACGTGCAGCTGTATTAACATATGTTATCTAAAAGAAATTATTTAAATAAAGCACTTGCATTTCAAATACAAAGAATATTAAAGGGATGTTAAAGTCAAATTTTTATTTATGCATCAAAATGATTCACTGAAATGCAAAAGATCTGCATGTAAAATAAAAGATTTATAAGCATTAAAGTGTCACTATGTTAGAAAATATGTATTGTCTACGTTGTGCAGACATTCAGGCTCTGGAATAGAAAAGATTCTTGTTATTTATATAACTTTGTTTGCTGTGGCCAATAAGTAAAAAGCTTTTAAACATAGATATCAGACAGCTGTGCAGCAGGATCCTAAATTGCACATAATGCAAACCAATCTCTCTGTGGGGTTGTGGAAATGTTATAAATTATAAAGCTAAATTACAGTACCCCAGGCAAAACAAACAATGAATGTGCAAGTTTTTAATTATGCATAATTAAACATTTTATAGCAGGATAACATTTTGAATTTAAGGTCCCTTTAATAACAAGAATGCACTTATCATGAGAAGACATGATATATGCCCTGACTCAGCTGATAAAATAAAAAGGGCATGGCTTCTGTACAGAATTACTGCACTTTCACTTTCATTGTAGCCAGGGCATTTCTGTAATGAAGATTACAGTTGCGAAACTTGCTGCCATACCATCAAAAATCTACAATTCACAGATATTATAGGGTTCCATTAATTCATTAACTAATGCATGCATTAATTGTAGTGGCAATTAAAATAGAAATAAAAATGTTCATTTGCCAATAATAGGTAGAGCATGGGGATAAAAATCAGCCTAGATTTAATAAAAATACATTTGTGAAACTTATACCTCATGGAAAAAACGTGGCACAATATCACAGCCCACAGATTGCACCATTTAAATCTCCCACCAGAGACACTACCTTTTTAAATTCTAGCCAGCTGGGACCTATGAGATTTGGGGTTGCAAGAGAAATGTATGGGGGTGTATGGGAACCCAAGCACTCCTAAAGAGCATGGATAGTCTGGGAGGGACCCAAACAGATCTTTCTTTCAATTCACAAATACTGAAATAAGTTTTTATACCTTAACACAGGAAGTTTATGCTGTAATGTGACAGACCTTATTAGTTACAATACGTGTCTATTCTTAACTATAGTATGGTGTCAAACTATAGCCTGCTACTTACCATTTTACTTTAACCATATCTGTGGTAATTGTTACTGTTACTGATGTTTGTCTAGAAAAAAACACTTTCTTAAATACATATCATTTAAGAAGTGAGATTCTTTATAATAGAAGAATAAATACTAATTAATATCTGAACAATCATCTCAGGTATCTATTAGGTACAACAATTGAAAATACCAGCATCTACAGTTGCATAGACTACCATAAGAACTGAGACAGTTTCAATTTTTATAAATCTATGTTTATTGATTTGGTTGACTCGTCTATTTAGTAGCTGTGTACTGCTGGTCAGTTTGGTTCAGCAATGTGCACTTTCTTTTGTTTTGACAGTTTGTTATATATTTTCTCTTTATTATTGCAGGTTTTACAATACAGAGATTGTGTGGAAAAAAACACCATTTTCATGTAAGTAGACCGCACTTTCTCATGTTCATGTAAAATCCTTATATTGATCCTATTCCTATATCTGTCAGAAATTATATTTATCAGTTATCTTCTTTTCATATCATTTCACCAGCCTCTAAGATGAAAAAATCATCAATACCAAATTTAACACAAACGGCAAAGGAACCACATCTAATCAGTTGGACACCTAATCTGGAGAAAGTTGACATTTCCCAAGAGGTAAAAATCAAGCTTTCTGTAAACACAAGAATTTAACTGCATTAACTCTAGTTAATTCTACTAGCCACTAACATAACATAACATATTAAAAACTAACCATGTACAGGATTACTGACCTTATATATTAATGATTTTCTTTGCTCAGTAGTATTTGTCATAAAAGACAAAAAAGTACTATAATTTCACATTATCTCTTGACCCTATATTCCATATATTTAGGTACATTTGCATTTCAATATTTAAATTTGAAATGTTTTCAGTTTCATGAATAATTGAAACACATGAAAAATACCTCACTGCTAGTTAGTTACAGGTTATTATAAAGGAGTTCCCGACCATATAGAAGCACAAGGTCTCTGATAGAATTAATTTAATATTGTCTAAAAATCCACTGTCAATTGTAATGTCATTGTGGGAATCTATGAATCCAGCACAAATAGTTATTTTTAGCGCTTTTAAAATTAGTTGAACACTGTTATAGAAGTCAGCTCCGGAGCAGCAATGTACTAATGGGAGTTAGCTGAAGACATCTAGCGAAGCAATGCCAAGAGGCAAATGCGTGTAACCACCAATCAAAAATTACCTCCCAGTAGTGTATTGCAGCTGCCAAGCCTACCTAGGTATGTTTTTCAACTAAAGTTAACAAAAGAATGAAGTAAACATAACTGAAAGAAATTAAAACGTCTCTTTAAGTTGTATGCTCTATTTTAACTATGAAAGTTTAATTTTGGCTAAAATTTACTATAGTACTGTATATGTATATCTGTCAACACATACAATATTATAGATAACTTTCCTATTTATTTTGCAGGTAAAGATAAAAAGACCAGATGTGAGTTTCTGAACATTGACTCAAACAGAAAAGACGTTTTAAGCAGTTTTTTAATGAAGTTTTAGCTGGTTTTCTAAAACTGAGAAGTAGTGTACGAGGTTTAAAACAAACTGATCTACATCTACAAAGATCTATCTCATTGTTGTGAAACATATTATATATGAAAACTGCCAGGGCAACAAAGGATCAAAGTCTGCTTTATATTTATTTATCGCTGATGTGCACCTTTCCTTTAAGAAGAAGGGCTCAGACTGTACCAATAAAGTGCATCTGCTGTTTAGTGATTAAGGATACGTGTGTACCCATATAAACATTGACAAATAATGAGGTGCCAAATTAAAGACCAGCTGCTTTGGGGGATTGACAAGAGTGATGAACAATGGGTTCATTATTTTATTAAAGAAAATATTTATCTTTTCTTGGAACATACTGCACTAAAATATTTCGAATAAAGAGATTTGTGCAATACTATTAAAATAGAGAATATATTTTCATATCTTATTTTAAGGTAATTATTTGGAAATAAGTTTTATAATATAAACGTTCATTAGCTTATCAAATGTTAGTTAATCTTAAAATGTAATACAGTGTATCTGACCTCTGATATATGATATTGAACTTGTAAAAAAATGTTTATCTGATGCTTTATTTATATTAATATCACTATAATAAAGAAATAATTATATACCATATTTACTTAGTACTTCTTATTGGGCTACTCTGAGTTGCATTACTTTTAAACCTTTTTTTTTATTTATTTTTTATTTATATTCTTTTATTGAGATGTTTGGCAATGACAATCAATAAAGTGTCAATTACAGGTGTAAAAGAAAATGCACATATTGCAAACGGTGAACTTGTAGGCATTATTAGGGCTAAATAAGGCTGCGAAGGTTAAGTGCTACAGTAAAATTCTCAAATATAACTTGTACATGTTCACTTTCCTAGCAGCTAACTCTCTATATTAATCAACATAAATATTTTAAATGAACATGGTATTACAATATCATATAACTGCAAGTTGATCTTATGATGAACAACATTCAAGCATAATTAGGGCTTTATAAGGTTGTTAATGTTAAGCACCACAATAACAATCTCAAGTGCATCTTGTTCAAGTTCAATTCTCTGGCTGCTATCTGTTTAAAACAACAATAACTGAATATATGGACATAGTATTATGATATCTCTTTCTGTTTAGAGAGGGCTAGAACACCTCCTATGCTGAATTGGTTCACTCGTGTACCCAAGTTAAGAGATGTTGCATAAGGGAGGTTCTTAAGAGATTAAGATGGTCACTCTTGGACCACTGGTATGAGAAATTAACTAGCAGCTGATACTAAATAGTAAAAAGTCATTGGCTAATCTTGTGATATAAATTATTGTAGTAGAAAAGAATAGCATGGGTTGTATATCTAGATATCTCCTAGGGAATTGTAACAAATTAAGTTATGTTCTTGAGATTTTAAGAGGAATAATAGAGGGACAGGAAATCTGGGAAAAGGAAATCACTCAACTGATGTATCATTTAACTAAGTGTGACTAATAACTCTAATTTTCCTATACTGACCTCCACTGGCTAATTTAGAGGACTTAATGGGAATGTGTTGATAAGGGGCCCATCAGTATCAATATCAGAGTATAGATGCAGGACTCAAAAAGTTAGCTATTATGTGTTGTCACGCAAATGAAGTAGAAATATGTATCTCCAATAATGTCTTAGTTGAGATTAGCTAAACCTGGCATAATTCACTCTCTAATAATGCAATTATGTTTCTTAGAATATTAAGCACAAAAGTATACCCACATTAACAGGTTTAAAACTTGATCCTAAATGGTATACAGGTGCTTCACTCAATATTTATAAATAAATATAGGTAGTAAGGTAAACGGACAAAGAAAACTCTCTATTCCTGGGAGACCAATGGCCGCCGTCCACGCGGCTAAGAATCAGCACATACAGAGCTGCTGATACAAAATAGCAAAAAAGGATTCCGGAGTCCCAAAGAAAAAGAGAGGTCTAAAGCCCATAGTCTAGGGCACACATTTCCAAACTTTAGTAGTTGTTATCAGGTATAGACACTATGCACACTGCACTTAGATAAGATAAACATAGAAAATTTATTGCAGATAATAGTAAAAAAGTTTACACAGGAGCTGCGGTACACGCAGTCACTCACAGTATTGCAGAGAGACAGGGAGGTAATGACGTCATCTGACGCGTTTCACGCCGGTTGGCGCTTTTTCAAAGATATTATAATATTATATTATTATTATATTCAATATTTATAATAAGTGTAACATAAGTTCAGCCAGAGCCCACTGTCTCGGCCGCTAAAAGTGGGACTGACTTGACTCCCCTCAAAGTCAAAACCTGAGGGTCATCAATCAAGAGTCCGTACTAGTACAGATTATTGGGGGGCCTCAACTTGAATTATGAAGCAGATGGTATACATATGTAAATATAAGCAAGCAGCATTTATATCATATGAAGCTGGGGAAATAAAGTCAATAAGTATCAAGAGAGTGTATAACTGTAAAGGACCAAGTTGTAGAAGCACAACCAAATTCTGAAGTATACACCGTATGGGTTATTTAAATATCTGAAACAAATTTAAAAGAAGCTTTACTGTTTAAATATATAAAATAAGTACTATAGCCTAACTTTAGAGAACTGTGTTAACAGGCTAAACAAGGTACATACTGTATGTATAATATGTTATGAATATAAACAAGGTAACACTAGTGAGCTACAGAAACCAAACTCCTGAATGCACATCTTATGTCTGTATGTCGTGTAGGGCACCCTTATTTGTGTCAGTATAAGAGTGAGCTTTAGGAAGATCTGAGAGTTCAAAACCAGCAGCAGGTCATCATCATGAATCCAGACAGGATCTATCATACGGCCATGTTGCAGCCAAGTCTCCTTTAACAAACCTTAGGCATGCTAAGACCTAAAAACAATTAAGGAAGATTAATAATAAACTACAGTTTAATATAATGCCCAATAAGATGTTACCCTATTCCAATTTTCAAAGTTGTTTCATCCTGAGCGCTACCAAAAGGGAATAATAATCCTGATATCCGCCTTAGTACAGACATAATCAGGCCGATAATAACAAGGTTAGATATGTCACTATAACGGTGCACTTCCAGATTCAATAGAGAAGGTTGCGGTGCAGACTCAGAGAACAGTATTGCATCAGTGTTAATGCCTATTGAGCGATCCATCTCTACTTTATCATGATGGGAGGAGGTCTCACGCTCGTGACTCCACAACCGCTTGGTGTCTCCCGGCATGGCTTCTCTCCTCTTCTAATTCTAATTAGAAGTGGCAGCAACAGCGTTCTAATTTGTGGATCGGGTCAGTTCCTTCGGGTCACAAGCCTTCTGCAGTGTCTGGGGTGAAGTTACAAGCAGCTTGTTAGCGTTTCTGGCTGCCGGATCTTCAAAGATTGTTGTAAGGAGATTGCCATCTTTAGGAGGATCGACACATGCAGTTGGTGCTCCTTTTGGTATTAATAAAATAAGTGACATCAAATTGTTTATTGATAATACGTAGACCATGGAATCATGTATCCTTAGTGTTATATCTTCTTGTTTTTTTAATGACCTCATTTTTTCAATATTCATTTATTATTTTTTTCTATACATACATCTTGGATCTGGATTTTACAATAGATCTAAATAGCCTAGATCATACAAATGCATAGTGATATATCATTCATGTTTGGTTTCACGGTGAGCAGGCAGTTTTATGTCTTTGCAATGTGTTTATACTCTGTGGCATTTGACTTTTATATAATATAATACACGTTGGCACATGTAACTGCTTTTGCTCTCTGTGTTTTTCTCAATACATGAATATATTTCACATCCTGCTTTAACTAAGGTTTATTAGAATATCAAATCCCTCTTTATATTTTTATTTTCATATTAATTGTTCTCAATATGTGTATACCAACCACAGTAAACTGGGAAGTATTAGACAGATATTCATGTATTAAGTTATAGTAAGAATCGTTATCGCCCACAAGCAGAATTGTACTATCGTTTTTAATGTGCTTACTAAATGATACAATTTTATATGAAAGCATATGTCTTAGTATGTAATAATGTATATATTTTTTTTTGTTTATGATCGATATCTTCAAGTTTATTTGTTATGCATAATGTTTATTATTATATTTCACGTTTGATCGGATGTTTATCTCACAATACAATTTTTTGTTGTTATAATTAATTATGCAGCAGGTGTGTAGGGCTCATATCCTGTTTTTAAGGAGTCCTTACACACCTGTTAGGTAGCTCTGATGAAGTGCCCAATAGGGCAGGAAACGCGTCAGCGGTAGTCTAGTCTGTGTGCTGTGCCTTTGTCTTTTTACTCACGGAATTTCAATAAAAGGTGAAGTTTTATCACTTATTTCATCAGCCTTACTGTTTTTTCGACTATTGGGCTTTATTTTTTCACTCAGAGGTGTTGGAAAAAAATTTCTGAAGTTACAAGCAGCTTGTTAGCGTTTCTGGCTGCCGGATCTTCAAAGATTGTTGTAAGGAGATTGCCATCTTTAGGAGGATCGACACATGCAGTTGCGCCAAAACACTCTGTAATCTGCCGAGATAGTTGAGCAAAATGGTTATCCAGTAAAACACTCAAATTCTTTATGAGTACTTGTATATTAAGATCCATGTCACATATGGTATAGATATCAGCCTAGGAAAATTTTAGCATAGAATGTAGCTTCAAAAACAGTAGGCTAATAGCTGCTTGACCCGGATTACTGGAGGGGGGGGGGGGGGTGTTGAGATCACCCATGAAGGCCACCGCCTGAGCTCTCAACGGTCCAGATCAGGTCCCAGAAAGTACTTCTGGATCATTCTTGGTATTGTCTGAACCATCATTTTATAGTGCACCTGAAGCTTGTGTTTGCTGGGTGTCAGGTATTATCTTCATTCTTTTGCTCTTCACATTTGTACTGTGCCTTTAAATACTACAGCTTCTAATCTCTCCTGCCTATTTAAGGCTCCTCCCTGCCTTCTCTCATTGCTTAGTATTGTAGTTTGTATTCTAAACCTACTCTGAGCCTATTTGTTGTGAACGCTGTTCACTCCTTCCTACTTCTCCCAGTTTAAGTTTTCTCCTGTACTGGATTCCAAGCTGAGCTGACTCCTAACCTGATATCCTGGTCCTGTGTGGATTTCCGTTGTGTATTCTACAGACTTACTTGTGCCGCTATAGAGGATCTCTGTACATGCCCCGCTGCTCACTGCTTACAGCTTGTCTCTCCTCCAGACCGAAACGCGGTGACATCATCTGCCAGCTGCACCTCTCTGCTCTGTGTACCAAGCTGCCATTCCTGTTCACTCCTTGCCTCAAACGGCTGAACTGTTTAGCTGCTGTAAGCTACTTTCAACTTTTGCCTACTCATTTATGCCTCAAACATAATTAGCCTGTTATTATCCATTTGCTTACATAGCATGTGATTTGTTTCCACGCTGACCCTCACCACCTCCGGTCATTCCTATGCAGCCACTACTGCTACTGCTGTGCACATATTTTTTACCACTTGTCTTACTAGTAGTCTCCGGTTTTCCTGTTATCTTATTTTGCCTAATTACAAGATCAGGCCTATTTGAATCTATCTCTGCTGCAAACATTTTCCCAGTGTCTTTTTTGATACATGTGGCAGCCATATTCAAATGCTACCTGTATATAAAATACATTGCATTTGTGAATATGGATTAACATAGTTGCCTATCCTTCCATATGTTATTCCTCTATCACACTTCTGCAACAAAACTTTATTTTATATGCTCTATCCCAGCAGTTGAGGTCCAGAAATCTAAAGCTCTTCATATTTTTACAGTTTTCTTTCTTAGTTGTGCCTGACATAATACTAAGCCTGAAACATGGACCCAGCTGGGATGAACACACACATGCAGAATCTTACATAGAGGGTTGATCTAGTAACTGATGCTCTCAATGCCTTGAAAATTGAAAATGATACTATGAAAGCATACATTAGGGATGTTGTAGACAAAAGAGTGCCCATACTTGAGCCTCAGGTCAGTACACCAGAAAAATTTAGTAGTGATAGATCTGAATATAGAGATTTCAAAAATGCATGTTTAATTATGTTTTCCCTTAAACCCCATACCTACCCTGATAGAGCAAGGGTTCTTACAGTTATTTCCTATTTAAGGGGTGAGCCCCGTACTTGGGCTAATACATACTTCAAAAATAATGATGATATACTAAATTCCCTAGAGAATTTCTTTATTGCTATGGGTCAGCTTTACGAGGACCCTTACAAACAGCTTACCGCCAAAAATGCAATGAGAGGTTTGAAACAAAAGAGTAGTTGAGGACTACATTGCGGAGTTTAAAAAATGGGCAAAAGACAAGCAGTGGAACAATCTCTCACTGAGAAATCAGTTTAGACTGGGCCTCTCAGAGGGAATCAAGGATGAGCTGTCCAGATCTGAATTACCCCAGACTCTTGAGGGTTTAATGTCACTTAGCATCACTATAGACAGAAGGCTTAGAGAGAGACAGCAGGAGAGGTCTTACCATGATTAGCTTCCTAAGAAACAACATGCACCCACCACAAGCAAAACTACTCCCGAACCTATGGATATAGGCTTTATAAAGGGTCCCCTATCCCCTGAGGAGAAGATCAGGAGAAGGGCTAACAACCTCTGCTTATACTGTGCCTCAGAAAACCACACTGTGAGAGACTGTCCTTCCCTCCAGAAGCAAAACAAGGGTAAGATACACACTCAACCCTTTTGCTGTACCACTCAGGATTATGCACTTCCCTACTTAAACTTGTCTCTTCTCTTACAGTGGGACTCTAATCGGGTCAACGCTTCCGCGATAATTGACTCCGGAGCCACAGCCTCATACATTGATACTGTATTCACTAAATCAAATAAAATACCCCTTGTGCAAAAAAGGTCTCCTGTGTTATTGCGAGGGATAGATGGTAACCCTATTACAACAGGTCCTGTAGAATATCAAACGATACTCCTACTTGTCGTCTCTTCTGACCACCATAGGGAATATATTACATTTAATGTTATTTCATCCCCTATTTCACCCATTGTACTCGGCATAAACTGGCTCCGTACCCATAATAAATAAAGTAAATTAGTCTACTTTAACAATCACCTTTAACTCTAAATTTTGCTCAACTACTTGTTTTCCAGTTACTGTTTTATACACTTCTGAAGTCAATGAGGTTCTTCACATACCTGAGGTATATAAGGATTATGCCGATGTTTTCAGCAAACAGAACCCCACAGAAAGTATGATTGCCCTATCGAGATCATACCCGGTTCTGAGATCCCGACTGGACATATCTATCCACTTTCAAACCCAGAACTCTCACATTTAAAGTCCTACTTAAACGAAAATCTAAGGAAAGGATTCATACGCCCCTCCACATCCCCAGCTAGTGCTGGAATATTTTTCGTTAGGAATAAGGATGGCTCACTCAGGCCTATTGTTGATTACAGACAACTAAACAAAATTACAGTAAAAAAACGATACCCCTTAGCCCTTATTCCAGAATTAATCGAAAGGTTAGAGGGTGTAAAATACTTTACCAAGTTAGATTTAAGGGGTGCCTATAACCTCATCCGTATTAGATCTGGAAATGAGTGGCTGACGGCGTTTCGAACACGTTATGGATTGTTCGAATACGTCGTCATGCCTTTTGGGCTCGGTAATGCGCCCGCAACTTTTCAGCACCTTATCAATGACCTTTTCAGGGACATACTAGACGTCTTTATTGTCATCTATTTGGATGATATTTTAATTTACTCCAAATCCTATCAAGAAAACATCTCACATGTTAGACAAGTTCTCTCAAGGCTTAGAGGTAATCACCTGTATGCCAAGGCTGAGAAATGTCTATTCAACTCACAGTCCATATCCTTTCTGGGATATGAGATCTCACCATCAGGAATCCGTATGGAAAACAAAAAGGTTGAAGCAGTCTTAAATTGGCCCACACCAAAAACCAAACATCAAGTTCAATCCTTTATGGGTTTTGCGAATTTTTACCGCAAATTTATAAAAAACTTCTCCAAAATTGCACTTCCTTTGACTGCCCTGACGAAAGCCAATACACCTTTCAGGTGGACTAACGAAGCACAAATTGCATTCGAACTATTCAAACAAAAGTTCACTTCTGCACCGATACTTTGTTTCCCTGACCCTAATCTACAATTTGTATTGGAGGTGGACGCATCAAACTGCGCCGTGCCATGCTCTCACAAAGAGAAAACTTGACAAAACCTTTACATCCTGTGGCCTTTTATTCTAGGACTTTAAATTCTGCTGAACAAAACTATCCTATTGGCGACAAAGAACTCTTAGCCATAAAACTCTCCCTTGAACATTGGCGACACCTACTTGAGGGTACTTCTATTCCAACACTCATTTACACAGATCATAGGAACCTGCAATATTTGAAGGCCACTAGAACATTGTCAGCCAGACAGGTCCGTTGGAATCTTTTTTTCTATCGTTTCAACTTCCTCATTACATACCATCCAGCCGGAAAGAACCAAAAGGCTGATGCTCTGTCACGTATTACTACTCATATTTTGCCTCCAACTACTGACCAATCCATCATTCCAAAACAGAACTTCGTTTCCTTCACACTTGATATCGCATCTATTCTTAAAAAGGAACAGTTGAAAGACCTTACAAAGTCATTACACCTTCTTCAACTCAACACGCAAGGACTTTACTTTTACAACTCAAAATTTTATATTCCACCATCTCTCAGACCCACTCTTCTTCGATCTGTTCATGAATCTCTTTTAGCTGGTCATCCAGGTCTTCACAAGATTCTCGAATTAATCAAAAGAGATCACTGGTGGCCTCACATGTCAACTGATGTTAAGGATCATGTATACTCCTGTCCTATCTGTGCCATTTCCAAAAAAGACAAGCATTCACCTTATGGCATGCTTCTGCCCTTGCCTACTCCAAAGAAACCATGGTCTGAGATTGCTCTGGATTTCATTGTGGACTTGCCAGCCTCTTCTAAGAATACTACTATCCTCGTGGTGGTCGATCTTTTTACAAAGATGTGCCATTTCATCCCCTTCTCCAAACTCCCTACAGCCTTGGAGACCATACAGCTACTCATTAAACATGTAGTCAAACATCACGGACTTCCCACTTCCGTCCTAAGTGATCGTGGCAGTCAGTTCTCTAGCAAACTTTGGTATCAATTCTGTAAAACGTTCTCTGTTGAAAGAAAGCTAACCAGTGCTTACCACCCACAATGTAATGGTCAGACAGAAAGATGTAATCAATGGTTGGAACAATTCCTAAGACTCTTTTGTTCTTCTCAACAACACCTCTGAACCGACTTTCTCCCTTATGCGGAATTCTGCTACAACAACACCCTCCATTCCACTACTGGTCAAACTCCATTCTTCGCAAACTATAGATTCCACCCCAATTTCCAGATTCTCCCTTCTTCCAACAGTTCCTTACCCAGTATCTCTTAGTTGTCTGACTCCATCTCATCTAACTTTAAAACCATTGAGACTACCATAATAGCTGCAAAACAATTACAGAAAGAGTACTACGACCGTCGAAGAACACCTCCTCCCGTTTATGCAAAGGGAGATTTGGTGTGGCTCTCCACAAAAAACCTATGTTTAAAAACTCCATCGAAGAAACTCTCTCCACTTTTTGTGGGTCCATATCCCATTGAACATGTTATCAACCTTACCGCTGTTCGCCTTAAGTTACCGGATACTCTCAGGATTCATCCTACATTCCATGTCTCCCTCCTCAAACCCTATAAAGACCTTAGGGATTCCTCTACTCTTGGTTCCCATCCTCCGATTTCTATTGACCCTGATTTGGAGTATGAGGTACACTCAATTCTATACTCCCGACTACGCAGGGGACATTTAGAATATCTTGTTCACTGGAAAGGTTACTCACATGATGACGATTCTTGGGAACCGGCTACCAATATCTCTGCTCCACGTTTACTTTCTCTCTTCCACCAGAGATATCCGGACCAGCCTAAGCCCTGAGCCCCTGGAGTGGCTCCTTGAAGGGGGGATTCTGTCAGGAATTATCTTCATTCTTTTGCTCTTCACATTTGTACTGTGCCTTTAAATCCTACAGATTCTAATCTCTCCTGCCTATTTAAGGCTCCTCCCTGCCTTCTCTCATTGCTTAGTATTGTAGTTTGTATTCTAAACCTACTCTGAGCCTATTTGTTGTGAACGCTGTTCACTCCTTCCTACTTCTCCCAGTTTAAGTTTTCTCCTGTACTGGATTCCAAGCTGAGCTGACTCCTAACCTGATGTCCTGGTCCTGTGTGGATTTCCGTTGTGTATTCTACAGACTTACTTGTGCCGCTATAGAGGATCTCTGTACATGCCCCGCTGCTCACTGCTTACAGCTTGTCTCTCCTCCGGACCGGAACACGGTGACGTCATCCGCCAGCTGCACCTCTCTGCTCTGTGTACCAAGCCGCCATTCCTGTTCACTCCTTGCCTCAAACGGCTGAACTGTTTAGCTGCTGTAAGCTACTTTCAACTTTTGCCTACTCATTTACGCCTCAAACATAATTAGCCTGTTATTATCCATTTGCTTACATAGCATGTGATTTGTTTCCACGCTGACCCTCACTACCTCCGGTCATTCCTATGCAGCCACTACTGCTACTGCTGTGCACATATTTTTTACCACTTGTCTTACTAGTAGTCTCCGGTTTTCCTGTTATCTTATTTTGCCTAATTACAAGATCAGGCCTATTTGAATCTATTTCTGCTGCAAACATTTTCACAGTGTCTTTTTTGATACATGTGGCAGCCATAGGGACTATATTCAAATGCTACCTGTATATAAAATACATTGCATTTGTGAATATGGATTAACATAGTTGCCTATCCTTCCATATGTTATTCCTCTATCACACTTCTGCAACAAAACTTTATTTTATATGCTCTATCCCAGCAGTTGAGGTCCAGAAATCTAAAGCTCTTCATATTTTTACAGTTTTCTTTCTTAGTTGTGCCTGACACTGGGTAAGATGTAGTGAGGTTCCTAAAATAATCGGCGGATTATTAGTTCACTCTGGGAGCTTCTGATTATGAGACCATACACGGCCGCTGGCTAGACACACCTTTTTAAATATTTCAAAGATTGATAAACACTGTTATCTGAGGGTTTTATGTGGCTGTGCATATTCAGTTATATAATGAGTGGTTGTGAACCAGATTGTCATAATGGGGCCTAGCTTCTATCTGGTTAAAGTAATAGTAGACCGGACAGTTTCAATAGTCCAAATATAATATATATATATATATATATATAATTAGAGCGCTTCTGTATTAACAAATACAAAACATAACACATACTAAAGGTGGCTATCGGTTTCAAAAATAGAACCCTACTTTCTTTTTTGACAACTTGGCTTTTATTGATTGTCTGTTTTTCAATTCCATTAAGAGTTGTGCAGCAGGAAGAATGGTATAAAACATACAAGATGGTTCAGCATTTAGCATACACTCATACTCACCCCTGGTATTTCAAGAAAACAAAAATGTATCCTTATTGCCAGCCATGTGAGGGAAACTCTGTTTTTCTCTACTCTGTAGATTATTGGTAGCAGCTGCTTTAACTGAACTATGATGGATTAATTGTCTCTTATCTTCGTCTGATTTAGGAGCATTATCCGTACCTATAGAAGTATTGGTATACTTACATCATAGTGTTCAAAGGTTAAGGTGATGTAAGTGGGATATTTTCATCCTAGAATTGAAATATTTATATCTTTAGCCTAGATTAAATTCCAGACAACCAAATGAAGCCCCTAAACAAACTAATGTTGTGTAGTTGCTCAGTTTGTGTGTCTGTATTGCAATGCAGCCATGCCTTTTGAGTGACAGCAAGTTATGTGTGTGTGCTGAAAATCTAGGGCCTCCTTTCAGTTAGTGATGTTAGTAGCTTCTTGTGCTAGTCGCTGTAACATTGGTACCTATCAATCAGCTAGATTACGAGTTTGGCGTTATGACTGAAAAAGCAGCGTTATGGCCCATAACACTGCTTTTTCCCTAATGCTGCAATTACAAGTCTTGTAGGTAAAGGTGTACCGCACACCTTTTAGCCTGTCACGCAACGTCAGTACTGCACTTTTTCAATGGGACTCCCATAGCACCGGTATTACGAGTTTACCTGGGAGGTTAAAAAGCGAGCGGTACACCCTATACTGACAAGATCCGTACCGCCATCTAAAGTCAGTAGTTATGAGTTTTACGTTACAAAATTGTAACATAAAACTCATAACTAAAGTGTTAAAAAGTAAATTAACACCCATAAACTACCTATTAACCCCTAAACCGAGGCCTTCCTGCATCGCAAACACTATAATACAATTATTAACCCCTAATCTGCCACTATGGACATCACTGCAACTATTAAAATGTATTAACCCCTATTCCGCCGCTCCCCGACATTGTCGCCACTATAATAAACCTATATTAACCCCTAAACCACCGCCCTCCCGCATCACAAACACTATTTTAATATTATTAACCCCTAATTTGCCGTCCACCCACACTGCCGCTATAATAAACCTATTAACCCCTAAACCGCAAGCCCCCCACAACAAAATATACTAAAATAAACTATTAACCCCTAAACCTAATGACCCCCTAACTTTATATTAAAATTCCCTATCTTAAATTAAATTAAAACTTACCTGTCAAATTAAATAAATAAATTTGAAACTAAGACAATTATTAAACTACAATTAAACTAACTACCAATTAAATTAAACTAAACTGCACATTAAAAAAATCCTAACACTACTCTAAAAATTAAAAAAAGTATCTAATTACAAATAAAATAAATTACAAAAAAACCACTAAATTACGAAAAATAAGAAGCAAATTATCAAAAAAAAAAAAGAATTATACCTAATCTAATAGCCCTATCAAAATAAAAAAGCCCCCAAAATAAAAAACCCTAGCCTACAATAAACTACCAATGGCCCTTAAAAGGGCCTTTTGTGGTGCATTGCCCCAAAGAATTCAGCTCTTTTACCTGAAAATACAAACACCCCCCAACAGTAAAACCCACCACCCCCACAACCAATCCCCCCAAATAAAATAACTATCTAAAAAAAACTAAGCTCCCCATTGCCCTGAAAAGGGCATTTGTATGGGCATTGTCCTTAAAAGGGAATTTAGCTCTTTTACATGCCAAGACCCTAATCTAAAAATAAAACCCACCCAAAAAACCCTTAAATAAACACTAACTCCCGACGATCCACTTTTATAGAAGTCCCGCTTGAAGGATCCATCCATCCAGCCGGCAAGAAGTCTTCATCCAGGCGGCCTCGTCGATCTTCATCCAGCCGGCGAAGTCCTCATCCAGGCGGCAAGAAGTCTTCATCCAGACGGCATCTTCTATCTTCATCCATCCGGCGTGGAGCGGGTCCATTCTGAAGACATCCAGCATGGAGCATCCTCTTTATACGGTCACTGCCGTAAACTGGAACTTCAATGCAAGTGATGTCATCCAAGATGGTGTCCCTTGCATTCCTA